>NW_028185928.1:466359-532457 GCF_003343005.1 Rhea americana
CTGGTTGATCTAGGAGACGCTGTGATGTACGTGAAACAGCGCGGAACGAGCAGCGCCCGGGCTGGGACCGGCCCGGAAAGGGATCTCAGCCGGACCCGGCCTCGCCTCCAGGAGAGCTGCGGCGAGCGGGGAGCTGCCGCGGCCTCGGGCCGCTTCCTCGGCGCGGCGGGTCCTTGCTGCCGAGGCGTAGTTCCCAGTCACTGCTAGGATTTAGAAGTAGGACGGTGARCACCGTAATGGCACCGTGACCTAGTGACGCTAATAAAGAAGTCCAATAAAATACAAATACAGCCTGGCAGAGTTTAAAATCTGAGGTATCTACTCCTTTCAGAATGGGTACTCCTTACGGAGGTGATTTCTAATGTTCCTTGAGGCATGCTCAAATGAGAGACAACAGGCTCCAGGATTGGTAGGCCCACATGTATTTCTTTCAATTGATGCTGAGAAATAACCTCTCTTTTTGTTTGTATAAGTTAAAGTTACTAAGACAAGCACTCTGATACATCTGTCCTGGCATTTGCTGCAGGAATGGTGTGCGTCCCTTCATTCCCGTTTTCAGATGCCATTTCGATAAGCAACTGCCCTACTGCTGCTRCGTTGCTGGGGCTTTTTTCCCTCAAATTGTTGGAACACTCAGGATAATCCGAGATGATCCCACTAGGTGGTGCGCTAGTGACAGCATGATTCACTTCCCTTCCGAGGGAAGGCCCAGCCTCGATCTTGATCTTCACGTTYCTGTCATACCGATTGATCGATTTCTCTCCGTTGACTGAGCTTAGTCAGTGTTGATTTACAAAGCCTCAGCTGAGATCATTGTCAGCTCTTCCCCAGAAAACACTACATCTCTTGCTATCCGATTTCAAATGCGTGCTTCTGATTAAAAAAAAAAAAAAGAGAAGTGACCCTTTGTCAGTGAAAATACTTTGTCTGCAAATCATCAGTTGGATACTTTTTTTATATAGCTTGGATGCAATGTACAGTCACCATAAACACTGGTCAGTACTCATGCTCTAGAAAAGAGGTATCCAAATGCTTTGCTAGAGACACTTGGGGCTTTATGGACAAAACGCTGCTGCTGACATGCTGCTCGTAGCTCACATGGCATCCGTCTTTCATTGTTCAGCAACTCAGAATTTTTGTGATACCATTCTTTAATGCAGCCAATTGCTACAAAGATATTACAGCTTGGGAGGAAAGTTGGAAAACAAACAAATCATTAAAATGTTGTCCATACGATGAAAATATTTAAATGGACTCTTTAATATAATTGTATAAAATAATTATGAAGATACAGCTAAGAAACCAGATAGAAAGTCCTATTTATTGGTCAGATATTGCTAAGAGCGTTATCTCCTTTAGAAAAAAAAAACATTTACTAGGGAAATGCTGCTCTAGATAAAAAGAGAATATTCATGCAGTTTTGGTTTGATTTCCTTTACTAACAAATACACATGTTTTCCATGGTGCTTAATCCATGAACAGGAGTTGTGAAGAAGTGTGTCTTGTATTCAAAAGATGCAGAAAAGAAGTACTGCCACACATTTCATGTATGAAATAAGTCATTTCACTGACTTATTTCTTAAGCTCCCATGTCAGTATTACTGGTATATTGAGTTCAGAATCAAATATGCACCTCCTTCAGGACTACCTTTCCTGCTGTTTTGGGAGCATGATTAAATTTCAGTTGATTGAGTGAAATGAGGAAAAGCTCTGGGAGGAAAAGAAAAAATGTGGAGACCCTGCTATAGATAGATACAGGGTACCATGAAGGATGCTTTGGATATTCCGTGATTCTGAAAATCAGGGTATATACTATTTTATAATTCCTGTTATTATATTCCTGCTACTGCTTAAACTGAACTGAAAGAAGAGTCACCTCAAAAGCAATGTCATTTCCTGTTTACTGTCAAGACTCTTGAGGGTTCATATACAGTACAGTACCTGATATTTGGAAGATTTGAAAGTAAACTGGCAACAACACAGTGTGATTTTGAAGTGACACAACTTCCTCCCAAACCAGTGTCTGAATCCATGAGCTCTTCCTGACTCTGTATTTCTGCCTCCCACCTCCTGCTCCTGCTCTCAACCTGAGCCCATCGGCACGCAGAGCCCAGCAAGGTGGTGGCCCTGGGCAGGTGGCTGTGGGGCACGCAATGCCACTGGCACCAGAGCTGCCTCTGGCAGAGGATTTGGGTAGTCGTGCCTGCATGATGCACARAGAAATGGTAGGGAGGTGGCCCAACCCTGTCCTCATATTCTTAATGAGTGTCCTCTTTCCAAAGCATGAGTGGTGCTTAAGTGATGCATAATTTACTCTATGGGCAAATTTCATTCTCTGCTATCACATTTCATTTATATRCTTCTAACTATAGATTTGAAGAGCAACATTGCTAATATTTGCTACAAATGGCAAACAGTATAGCTGGATTTTCCAGGTGGTTGTTATTAATGCACTCCATTAGAGTGAAGAATTCCTGTTATTGCTGTTGTCTCTGTTTGCTAATTTAATTAAACTATCACCTCAAGAACCTGAAATAAGATTATGTTCATTTTACACCAGATGCTGTACAAAATTGTGACGTAAGATGGTTTCCAGCCTGAACAAGGTTATGGTCTAATTATATGGCCAAATTGTTTTTATGGCCTGTTGGTTTAAATGACTCTGCTGACCATTTATATGTTATTTAGGCTGATACTTATTCTCCAGTAGAGGTACTTAATGTGATAATATGTGTTTTAAATGCATGGAGAAAAATTCTATTCCCAACATTGATAATGTTTCCTAAAAAAAGGGTGAAAATGGAGTTCACTAGCAGCTGATTTTCCAAACTCTCTTTGCCTTTCTGTTTAGTTCTGTAAGACCGCATTATGTTTTCATCCACAGTAGTAAAACAAGCTGATATTGATAGCACATTATGTTAAAGCCTAGTCTTTAATTAAGAAGTGCYTGCAAATACAAAATCTTTCAAACGTCAGCCAAACCAAGGTTTAAAATGATAACGTGTTTAATTTTATGCCATAACTATAGATACCAATCTGTATACATTAAGAGTCTTAATCTTGAATTTCAACCCACAATCTAGGTCTTCAAAGATATTGTACTGGAGAATTCACACACATTCCTCTGGTAATTTGGCATCTAAATCTCTGTACGAATCCCATTCTGCATTTCTCTTGTAGCTTGGTCACTGAGTTTCGTAACTTTACTACAGAAAGTTCRTAAGTCTGTGCTGTGGGGATCAGATTTTTGCCTTCTGCTACAGCCTGGAGCAGAAGAGGAACAGGAGAAGAGTCTTTGGTTTCTGTCTTAAGAATCAATGAAGATTAGTATTGCAAAGCGAGGGMATAACAGGCACTGAGAGCATGGAATGAGATTGAATGTCACTCAACTACAGGCATTAGGTTTCATAAATATCTATATTTAAAAACACTGAACCACGTTTTGTAGTCAATCCGTATTCAGGACACCCCTGAAAAAAACATGTAAGCCCTGTTTCTCCTTTCCTTCCTCCAAAAATGTGCTTTAAGCTTTAACTATCCTAGAAAGAAATGATATTTTTTTCTGACTGAGTCTTAAGATTATGGACAAAACCCAAAGGATTTGAGATAGTCATTGTCAGAACAGATTACAACATCCCAAAGCTCTAGCTCATTTTTACTACTAGGGGCAAACTGTTCTTGCCATGCCAAAAGCTTACCAATATGATGAAAATGAGATAAAAATGTTTTACCCTTTGGTTTATTACATTTACAGCATGCAGCTGCTACACTAGTTGTTTTATTGCACTAATTTCCTACACAATATCTGCTGTACAAATCCTTTCTTTTGTTCTTATAGGGTGTGATTCAGTTGCTGTCTATATTGAATGCAAAATTGACCACTAGTTTCAGTAAGCTCTGGAAAACTGGGCCTATACTGATTGCTTACTATTAGTTGCATGATATAATTTCAATAGCTGCTTGCTCTTTTTGTGTTTGTGACTCAGAAAATGCAGCTCARCTGTAAGATGGAATGACTTTTTATTAGGAGGCCATTGTTCTAAAGACTTGAATAACATTCAAGCCTAATAATTGTTTTACATAACAATAAYAGAAAAAGAAAATAAAGTTCTTCTTCTTATTATTATTAAGCTGCTTGTTAATTTTTTGTAAAAGAGAGTTTGTTCTGCTTACCACTATTTAAAGTTTTTCTGAAAAAAATATGCATCTAGTGAGATAGAAAAAAACTCCATTGTGTATAATGCAAAATTTTATCATACAGCTTGCTGCTAAATAGAGATCTCAACTTATCAGATATCCCCAGAATTAAAAATGGCCTCAGTAAAATACATAGACATAGCTGGAGAGAATGAAGAATCTATACTGACATTTTATGTTCAGCCCAAGTATGTAAGCATATGCTAGTTTGAATACCTGGTGCAGTTCATGTCCTCCCTCTTCCCCCTTCTTCTACATCTTATGTATAAGAGAGGCAGAAAAGGTGCAGAGAAGGGGAACAAGGCTGTTCAAAAGTAAGGAGAAGTCTTCTTACAAGGAATGATTCACCAGGCAAAGATCCTACAGGTCTGAATAGGTACAACTGAGAATTTTAGGATTATACCTCCCAGAGGTAGCTTTTGGCTCAGGGGCAAATCACTGGATGCTAGGACAATAATGCAATATGTATCAGCATAACCTTGCTCGGTCATCTGCTACTGGCCGCTGACTTAGTAGATCTCTTGATCTCACACCTGCATTTACACATGTATGCTTTTCTGAACTTGAAAAACAGACACACACAAACACGCACACACAGACACAAGTAACTTGCTAAATCAGGACCTCCTTCTTCGCTTAAAAATAAGCTAATTGCCTGTGAAAAAATATGTTCATAAACAGGTTGCTATTAATTCAAGACATCTCAGGAACAGTATGGGCAGGCTCTTTTTGGAATTGATTACAGTGTTTTAAACACTTGTCAGCATTATTAAAACAAACATAAGAGTTCAGTAAGATGTTTTCTGGAAGGTAAGTCACAGGGAGGTATGTTTAGTTAAACCTGGGATCTACCCAARCCAACTGGTTTGGGAAAAACAGAAAGTAAGAAGAAAAACACGGACTAACTGAATGGTAAATGATATTTCATGAGAAATGCATTGCTGTGTACACAGCCTACATTATTTTCTACAGTGCATATGAAGGCTATGGTCATTCCTGGTACAAGTCTACTGTAGATGTCCTGGAACAAGAGATCCCATGAGTTAGGACTAGTTTCACAGCTTTCCTAAACCAACGGTAGGAAAATACATAGATCAAGGGATTGCAGGCAGAATTAAAGTACGCAAACCAGATTAAGATGTCAAAGAGAACTGGGGGAGTAATGAAATCTAGAAGACTGTCTACCATGGTATCAATAGTAAAGGGCAACCAACACAGGAGGTAGATTCCTACAGCTACCCCGAGCGTCTTTGCTGCTTTCCTTTCTCTCTTGGATGCTCCTATGTGTAACTGAGACCCAACACTCTTACTCATGTTGTTTATGAGTCTGGCTTGTTTGTTAGCTACAGTAAATATTTTTATATACAAAACTATCATGATGAGGCAAGGAAAGAAGAAAACCGGGAAATTCAACCAACCCCACAGCTTGTTGAATAGCAGCTGACAACTACCAACACAGGGCATGTCTTGTGAGAAATGGCCCAGTCCTTCTGTGATCGCTTTAGCATAGAGGAAGACAGAGGTATAAACCATAGGGACTGCCCACCCCACCCCAATGTAAATGCAGGCCACCCTTACAGTGAACTTAGTCGAGTAGAGCAAAGGGTCACAGATAGCGCAATGCCGGTCAATGGAAATGAAACACAGATGAAATATGGAAGTCAAGCAAAAGACTGTGTCCAGAAAGGTGTGCAGCCTGCAGAAGTCATCTCCAAAATACCAACAGCTCTCCACGGATCGGATAGTGCTAAAGGGCAGCACGATTAGCCCCAGGAGAAGGTCAGCCAGGGCCAGGGAGAGGAGCAAGAAGTTAGTTGGGGTGTGCAGGGCTTTGAAATGGGAAACTACAACAACAACGAGCAGATTCCCCAGCACTGTGAGCAGCACACCCAAGGCACAGGCTAGATAAATGGCCAGCTGGATCCCAAAAGGGTGCATGGTTCGAAGGCAGGAGCCGTTTGCCTCATAGCACRATATGGGGACCATCCCCTCTTCTGGGCCAGGCCCTGGGGCTGAGCTCGCATTAGCCTTCCCAGGTCCCCAGGACCCTTTCCAYGATATCCACAAACCTGGAAAAGGATTCAGCTTCCAACAGAGGTGCCAGATGACTACCTTGAAAGTAAAAAAAGGCAGGTTAGAGGGAGAGATGCGTCTTTTAATTACACATTTTAAAAAGATGTTGGATAGTTTCCATTTTTCAAGGAAAAAAAAAACTATTTCGCCTGTGTTACAGTTCTATCAAAAGTAAAGTAGTTTCAAACCAGATTAACATGTTCAATTTTTGCAGCACCATTTTTATATTTTTGATTTGGGTTTCTTCAGCCAGTTGTGAGAGTAATGCTTAGAAAAATACAGGAGATCTGGAAGTGTATGAACGAGCAGTAAATAAAGACAAATTTTGCCTTAGCAGAAATAAAYGGTGCTGACTAGCAGGCATTGCAAGCCAAAGCTCATTAAGGGATTTTAAAGCTGACTCTAGCATAATAGTACACTGACCCGTGTGAATTTCTCTAGAAGTGAAATTCCCATTTAGTAATGATTCTTTTTATTCAGCAGAAGGTCTGAAGTGATTGCTATATAAAATGAATATCCATTGTATCGATGGCATATAAATACACAGGAAAGCAGATAGAAATATTACTCTATGTCCTAAACATTACTATCACTTTTCACTTAAGACATTGCTATTTAAGTTTTAAACATAACTGTAAGAAATACAAGATATTAAAGGATTATAATGGATTATTCTAGCAGTCTGTTTACTAAATCAGATAACTGAATGTTACGATTTTTAACAGTAAGATGACTACAGTTAAATATATGATGTTTTCTTGTATGTGTTCTATTTGTCTTGAAATGACTGGAATAATAGCTGGAAATTATTCCCACTTTCCCAGCTTTCCCAACAACAACAAACATAACAGTAAATCTTTCTTAATTATATTTCCATAAGCTTTCAAATCAGGAATACTTACAGTGAAATACTTTTTGTTGTATAATGGGAGCTGTACTGAAGTGTATTGAAACCCTCTTCTAAGCATGTCTATCACTTAGGTGCAAAGCATGAGATCAGTCAACACCTTATATAACCTTGATGTACAAAGAGTCCCTATAGATGGCTAATATACCTTAGGGGCATAAACACTGTTGTTTATTTGACAAAAATGCCATTTTCAAATAAGAAGCTTAAACACACGTGCTCAGTTGCTGTCAAAGCTCTAAAGACTTTTTTTTTTCAGAATCTGTCTGTGAATTTTATTTCTTAGGATATTGCTAAAACATAAACAGCTAATTCCAGCTCATCCTGGGGTGTTGCTGACCCTCACCTCATAGAGGTTTCCCTCACCAGTCTACTGCTGAGCATCAGTCTCCCAGAAATTGTGTCTTTCCTTCTAAAATGAATCACATCGGTTACCCCTGGATTTTCCTTGCTTCCCTGTAGCAGTCTCCATTTCCATCCTGCAGTAAGTTAGCAGAGGGGACAGGTACAGTAACCCTACTGCTTTGACAATTTTGTGATGTTTCCTTGATGCAGAAAATGTCTGTTTTCAATATGACCTTGGACATCAGCTCAAGCTCAAGCAAGACCAATATCACTCAGGAAATCTCCAGATTTCTCATCCTAGACAGGACATGGAGTTTTAAAACAAGCTTCTCACTTTTCAGAGGAGGTTGTCTAGAGGCACAGGTCCTCCAGTCTCATGCTCTGCTCAGTCAGGGCAGCCTGGCCACATGCCAGCTTCTGAAGGACTCCTGTCGTACATCCTTCAGAGCTTGGCTGCTTTTTCCCTAAGCTGCAATTAATCTGCTTTGCCAGCATCTCTAACATGACCTCTGTCCTGTTCTTCCCACTTTGGACCTCTTCAGTTAATAATTGGCCTGCTGCCTGACTCTCCTGCCTCTCAATGTTTCTGAGATATTAAGTCGCAAAGACTGCTGAGGCCCAGCAAAGAGACTGTCACAAATACGCTAAGAGGCATTTTTTTGATCTGATTTTTTAATAGGAGAAGAAGTTGAAGTTGGCATCAATTTTCCTTCATTTCTATTTCCTCAGTTCTACAATAGGACACAAGAAATAGCTTTTATAATAGGGATTTTAAAATACCTGCAAGAGGAGGATGTTTTGATTTTTTTCAGTTGTAATTCAACATTTCAAGATAGCATTTCTTTACTATTAAAAATCTCAGAGCAAGAAAATACAGACTGGGCATGGTTATATAAAGCACTGCGCTGAGTGGGAGGCTTGCCATAAAAATGGAAAGACATCTGTTTTTCATTTTTCTGTTTCTAYGTTTTAGTAAATGATCACTTATACTAAGATTGTCAGACACTTTTGGATAATTCTAGGTATTAATAATAGATTTTATGTCTTTGCTGCTCTRCCATTTCCATCAATTTTCATTCTTTCTGTATTTTACATGCAATAAAATCTTATTCTTGCTCAAGTGTTTTGTCTTTTCTTTTTCAGATAAAAACAAGCCTTTTGTCAAAAYACTAACCCTGTCTAGCTAGCTGGCTACCATGATGCTTCTGAACTGGTTGTCACCACTTTTGAAGAGACTGATGTTTAACRAAACAATCTTCATTTGTCCTTCCCRCACCCATTATTTGTTTGAACCTCTTTGTGTTCTTTCCCCTCCATGGTCATCTAGCCATGTGAAAAAAGACCTATTTACAATTAAGGGAATGCACAAGTAATAATAATATAAGTCATTATATTGTGGAACAAGAAGAACTTTTTCACTTGTATAAATTTTGAAAGAATGCTATCATAAAATAAAAGCAAAAATCATTTTCAAGATATTCCTTCTCTTGCTCATCTTTTTCAGACCAAATTGCTGAATATCTTCCCAAAATGAATTTATCTTGAATGTGTTGTGCAACTTGAATTCCTTAGCGTAAAAAAAGACTATTTCAAAGGATGATAGAGTTTCTGGGAAGACCATCATCAATGTCTTTTTGCCAAGACACTTTTGCTCACAGCTTACAAAAGAGTCGGTCTGGGTTCCTTAAATAAAATAAAAGTCTCAGGAGGCTATGGGCTTACTAAGATGACCTGCACTAAGGCAGTGAACTTAAAACTGAAACCTTTATCATGTGCATTGTAATCTTTTGCTTTCCTCTGCACTAATGAGTAGAGGTCATCTCTGAAAAAGTAGGCTTATCATATATGAGTCTTTTATCATTACTGCAGAGTCATAGAAATGTATTTAAATTAAATACTCACTCAGTATAGCTTAAAATTCTTCTAGGTGTAGCGTGCAATCGGCTCACTGCAGTTTCAAGRGGACAGGGATCTCCATTTGAATACTTTCTGAATTGTTTTCTTCTTTTATTTTTCCTTAAGAACAGCAGCATTTGGCCTTCAGTTTTCTAATGATGGAAAAGTCTTGGAAAAATTTTCTTGGCCACAGCATTCAAAAGCAGTTCTTCTACCTGCTGCATACCATTTTTACATAACTTTTGCTTTTATAATTTTCTGCCCCGTTAAACTATCCCATGCTCTGTGCATTCAAATACCCATTTAATACACATCAGCTTTTTACAGGCATAAGTAGTACCTTTGTAAGTTAGCTGTAATAGTTTAAACTATGTTAAAAAATAGAACTGAACATGGAGAGATTTAGAACTCACTGTCATTGTCCCCATCTTTAGCATCTTTGTCGAAATTAGTCACCTAAAGTATTAAGATCCAGGAGGCTGTGGGTTAGAGAAGGAGTAAAAAATTTTGATATTTAAGTTCAGAAAGTTAATAGAAAAATTGGAGGAATTAATTTAAATTTTTTATCTACTTTCTTCATAATGAAGAACTCATKTTTTTTAGTTCTAGAATGTCTTACTCAGACCAAAATAAAATATTTTTCTTCCACCTTATTGAACTTGTTATTCTTGTTATTGTATCTTTTTCTCTTTATATCTACCTTGAAATGAAAAATATCACCGTAAAGTGAAAAATTTCAATATTTCATCATCTTAAAAACATTCCCACTCAGCATTTTTTTTCTATCCAAACGTTCTGCTGAACGTGTCCGCAAATTGCATTTTTTGGTGAATTTAGTGTTTGGTGATGAGGCAGAGGAACTGCAAAAGATATGACAGAAAAAATCAAAATTCACATTTGACCACATGAAAAAAAAAGTTGTATATGACATTTTCAAGAGTTCTCTGAAGAAGTATTCATTAATAAGAGGTGCTAAAGAGAAACTCAAGACTGCAAAAGAGTGCCACAGGTACAAGCCCTTCCCCAGAGTTTCCAAWTCCCTTTGCTGTTGTTTGCTGCTAACAAAACACGTCTGGTGGGAATAAGCTAACCAAAACAACCAATATGTTAATAGAGCCTGTTAATTCTCATTTCAGAAGAACAAATTAGTGGCTGAAGCCATTTAAGCTTGCAGAAAGGGAGGGGAGAAGTAAGGTATTGTGCTGCCCAGCACTGACAGAAGGAAATCAATGAACGGCCAACACTGAAACRCAAGGCACTGTGCTGTCCAGGCTGGTAGCATCACTTGAATGAGATACTGATTCCTGATACACCATATCGTACAATGAGGAGCAAAAAAAAAAAAATAACTTTTCTGCCCTTAATAATATTAGAAAGGCTAAACATACTGGAGTATTAGCGTCTTACTGCCTCAAAAACTAACACCTTCCCTGTATCCTCACATACCAGAGCCTTTCAACCAGCTGACTGTCACCTTGGTGTCCTAGCTGGGGGCAAGGTGCATAGCGCAGTTAGTATGGGAAGACAGAAGTGGAGCTTTGCCTATGACACCTTTGACAGGTGTGACCTCATCCTAAGGAGCTATTAGTAGCAATATAGTAAATTTTATTTATTTTTGGTTTATTCCCTTTTTTTAAAATCTAACCTTTAGTTCCTCTTGGTGAATGTACCCACTTTCATAGATGCATATTTTCATGAAAATTATTCATGTATGCAATGCAGGGCACTGCAGGAAGAGAGAGGTAATTGTTCAGAGGTATTAGCTAAAGCTCATGTCATAACCTAAATCCATTTATATTTAAAATATTTTTTGGTTACAGACTGAAAAGTTACATTTATAGAGACAGACTGAGGGTAGTTCATAAATGTCTATAAGACTATCTCAGGGATCCAGTAGCTAATAAAGAAGACAGAGTGTTTTCCATTGGAAAAAGCATTTTGGCTCTATTCTGCTACCCTTGTTCATTTGGAAAGTTTGACTTTCAGCGTGACTAAGGTACTGATTTTCAGACAATGGTATCTAAATAGTTACCTCATGTTTAAACTCTGCAGCTTAAACTGGAGAATTCACACTGGCCTTCAAAACAACTGATTCTTTAGTGTGGTTGCCAAAATGATGTAACATAGCTTGTATCTCTGTGCACACAGCAGAGAATCTGGTCAATGTATCCTGCACATTTTGCCAGTATGATGTGTCATTTCCTAGCATCCAGACACAAAATCTCCTAAGGTATTTTACTGTCTTCCTGAATATAAATCCAGCCATATGCTACATATTATCTTATTTGACAGTGTATGCCACTGTATTGGCCTGTTATATAAATTTTGTAAAGATATTGCATTTATTCCACATAAATATTTTCAGTTTTCTGGAAGTAATCCCAGCACCTGCTAGTTCATTTGTAAGAGTAGGACAGGTTAACTGAGTTTTTATAGGGAGATACTAGAAAGCATATTGAGGGGAGGAGACTCTGAAGATTACACTTGCCATGATTATTTTCAAAGATTTTTGAAATAAAGGATAAATTATACTATGAACAATTGTATTGCAGATAGAAATAATCTAGGCATAAGAAGATATTGTACAAGTCCTTAGGTGTTGAAAAGTTAATAAAATGTTTGGCTATTGTAGGAATAGAGGCAGCCAACAAAAAACAAATATGCAAGGATTACACATAATGTTTTTGTTGCTTTGTTCTGCTTCTAGGAGGACTTTTTTTTCTTGCATCTTCTTGTGACATACGGAGAATTGTAGTAGTTTTTTTGGAATGTTTTCCTACTGCAGAAAATATAGGGACCATCTTTACCATGACTGCCTGGAAAAGAGAAAGCAATGAGAGAAGCCAGCACTCCTCAGTTTGGTAAATATGAGAGCACAGAAACTAGTATAAGCAATGGATATTCTCCAACAACGTCAGTATTTAGCTCTGAGAAAACTATGTTAAAGGCAAATAGGAGTAAAATCGAATATCATGGAGTCAGTAGGTTGGAAGGGACCTCTGAAGATCATCTAGTCCAACCTCCCCGCTCAGCAGGGTCACCTACAGCGTGTTAGACAGGGTTGCATCCAGGCGGGCCTTGAAGATCTCCAGGGAAGGAGACTCCACAACCTCTCKGGGCAACCTGGTCCAGTGCTCTGCCACTCTCACAGGGAAGAAATTCCCCCTCACGGTCAGGAGGAACTTCCTGTGCTTCAATTTCTGCCCATTGCCTCTTGTCCTGTCACACGGGACAAAGGAAAAGAGTTTGTCCCCATCCCCTTGACACCCTCCCTTCAGGTGCTTGTACACATTGATAAGATCCCCCCTCAGTCTTCTCTTCCCCAGGCTGAAGAGGCCCAGCTCTCRCAGCCGTTCCTCATAGGGCAGGTGCTCCAGCCCTCTGATCATCTTTGTAGCCCTGTGCTGGACTCTCCCCAGTAGCTCCATGTCTCTCTTGTCCTGGGGAGCCCAGAACTGGACACAGTACTTGAGATGAGGCCTCCCCAGGGCTGAGTAGAGGGGCAGGATCACCTCCGTCGACCTGCTGGCAACATTCTTCCTAATGCACCCTGAGAGACCATTGGCCTTCTTGGCCACAAGGGCACATTGCTGGCTCATGGTCAAAATATTTACCTAAGAAAAATACATCTATTGTAGGGATGGTCATTTTGGTGAATAGGCAGTGGGTCAAGAGAGGGAAAACAGACTAGAGAGTTGATGCATAGTAATATATCACAACATGTATGGGATCAGCAGAAAAAAATCTCCAAAACAGCAACACGATAGAGCTGGTTGTACTGTGGGGCATAACATGACATTAACAAAAAGTCAGTTATGACCGTGAAGCAGACAAGAAATTTGGTGGGAGAATGAATTGCTTGAAATGATAGATGGAAGCAAAACAGATATGTTTACCCTCCTTGCGAACAAGGTAGTGCCACCCATCCATGTGTTCATAGCACAGAGGCGAAACCTTCGTTTTGCATTCCTAGTCCCTGAATTGTTGATTACATTTTGTCCATCTAGCCCCTAAAATGTTAACAAAGTCAAAGCAATACTGTGCAAGCTGGGAATTCCAGAGGTTGGGTGAAGTCATGATTTGGAGCATGAGGAGAAATATTCTCAGAAGTATTGCAACACAGCCAGTCCTGGGAAGAAAAACAGATAAAACCAAAATTGCTTAAACATTTAAGAGTAAGGCCTGTAAGGAAAATTACTGACTTTTATTAGACCATTGATAAAATTGGAAAAGCTGATGTGTGTCTGAGCACACAGTTCCTTCTTTGGATGAAATCTTGCCTCTCTCGATTTAATTAAAATGTATGTCTATATCTTCAGAAATACCCTTAAAGCATCATTGTTGCAAAGTTACATTAGCCCTCGAGAGAAACGTGCGCACTCACTTCTATCACTTGCCACCTGAATTGAAGGATGATGAGACGAAATCTGGCTCTTAGGAGTGCTGCTGCCAGGTAGCTGCAATGTCAGCGTGCTCCGGCTGCACCCGTGCTGGGGAGCCGGGGAGCCTCCAGTCGGGGCTGCTGCCCACTTCTGGGCTGGCCTCGACCGCCGCGATGCTCTACCTGCAACCACAGAGCAAGAGAAAGCATTTTCCGATCCTGAGTTAACTAAAACATTTTCCACTCCCTTTTTGCCTCAGAAGACKCCTTTCCTTGGCTTTGCCTTCCCTCTTCCTAACCCGTAGCACAAAGGCAGTCTTCGCCCCAGAGCACTGCTAGATTTTGATCACACACACACACACACGCAGAGCAGCTTAATGGTCTATAAAGCCCTTTATTATAGAATAAAACTAATTTTACAGTAGTTGTTGTTTCAGACTCCTGGCTATTGGTTTTCTTTCTTTCTTTTCTTTCTTTTTTTTTTTTTTTTTTTTTTTTTTTTGGTGGGGAAGGGAACAGAGGGGGAAAAAAAGGATAAACCTGCAATTATTATGAAAATGGAAAAC
The DNA here is from genome assembly GCF_003343005.1 of Rhea americana. Taxonomy (NCBI): domain Eukaryota; kingdom Metazoa; phylum Chordata; class Aves; order Rheiformes; family Rheidae; genus Rhea; species Rhea americana. The sequence goes on from NW_028185928.1 coordinate 480,725, forward strand.
ATTTAAAGAGAAGAAGAGCATGCTTCTGACCCTGCTGTTTTCGCTGTCTTCATTTCAGCCAGGTGATGCACAGAACTGGGTCTGTGCATGGGTTGTGAAGGTGGCTTGTAAAGGTGAAAATCTATCTGCTCTTTCATAGTAAATGGCCGAGATTATCTAGTCAATTTGCAATGATTTTTATTTTATGTGCTGTTCAAGTATTCAAGTATTTTTATGTATGATGATATCCTTTAATAAGAAAACTAYGCTTTCATAATACCCTCTAATATCCTTTGGCAGGCTCATTAGAACATTTTTATTACTTTCAATTCAGTRTTCTTCTATTTGCTTTATGCTTTTTCTCACATGGCTTTACAAGATGCTGTTGCTTCCATACAACATAGAGACAAAGTATTTCATCCACTCTGTGCTTTATATCCTTAGTAACATTTGAGCTCTTCCCTTCCCTTCCTTTCCCTTCCCTTCCCTTCCCTTCCCTTTCCCTTTCCCTTTCCCTTTCCCTTTCCCTTTCCCTTTCCCTTTCCCTTTCCCTTTCCCTTTCCCTTTCCCTTTCTCTTTCCTTTGCAGTATCCTGATTCTTCAAAGCTAACCAGAAAAATCTTCTTTCTCTTATTAAAATATAAAGCTTCTTTGAGTGGTCTTTTTTTCACATTGCTTTTTGGTAAAAATGTACATTTAAAAATTGCTTAGTTTTCTCTTCAGCTTCCCTATTATCTTCCCTTTCATTGATGCTTTGTTGTTGCTGCACTGACACACAACCAGTCCAGTGGAAAGATATTTTGATTGAGTTACTGTTTATCCAAATGATAAATAAATTACGTTACTATATTATGTATACATTTGCATATGCCTCTTTGTATTGAGTTTCATGAAATAGTCACTATCATTTACTTTATTTTCATTAAAGCTGATTGATTAATTATTTTTGTCAAAACAGAGTATTGCTGAAAATTGAACACTAACTATTGAGCGATCTACCTGAAACTCTCTCTTACATATTTTCAGTCTGAATAAAAAAATGCCTGAAATCCCAAGCTTTTAATTTAAATCTTAATATATTTTAATTCTACTCTTGCTCATTTTCTTCATCTCCCCTACAAGCTTAACTTCAGAACCATAGCTACATTAGTGAGATAAAGCTAAATACCTGGTAAGTGCTGTGCAATATCATGGAATACATTAAAAGCAGCACAGAACTTGCAAAAGTAGATCAATCCTTTTCTCATATAATTTTCAGCTGGTGTGTATGTAACCCAAGGATGTAAGAGGGTTTTTTTCTTGGTTTTTCTTTTTACCTTGCATAAATAACAGCAAAGATTAGATGCTACCAACCATTTTCTTTAAAGCTGTTCTTGCTTGTGGATTCCACAAGGGGGTAGGAAAACCTTTCAGACAGTTTAGGCAGTGACATAAATGTTCAAAAGGAAATAAAAGTGAATTTACAGTATTACCACCACCAGCAGGCACTGCATGAAACTTCAGGTTGTTGAGTTGTAAACCACTCTAAGAAAAAAATTTAGCACTTTTTGGAATAAAAATCATTGAATCTGAAGACAACTCTGAGTGTTACTATTAGAGGTAGAACAAGAGTCAGGCTACATCTGAATTAGCTGGCCAAGATGCTCCTTAGTGTGTCTTATGACCCTATGGGTCCAAACTGGGGAGTCCTGGAGCAGAAGAGGGCATTGAGTGTGCTTGTTGGCTGATGTGACCAACTGGAGATGAGAGCTTGAACTCCTCCTGAATCAAGAATTGCAAAGATATCCTCAAGGGTCAACATTAGCATGACTGATGGAGTCAGTCATGGTGAAAAGATAAAAGAAGTCAAAACACTTTCAGTTGCTGCTGATATTCATCCTGAGGAGATGAATATAGTCTGCATTTGACATAGATTAGAATTCATGCTAAAATGGTTCACAGCATATATTCAAAAAACAGGTTAATGTATTAACAGGTATTTAGGAAAAAATCTTGCCATAATATTTAAAGAGAGGAAACACTGAAGAGGTCTACAGTGCTTACATCTGAATATAAATAATGTATCCCTGGTGAATTGAATGTGGTGAACACATTATAGCAAAAATTGAAGGCATTCCAGTTCTCCTGAGCACCAGAATTTATGGGCTGCAATTCCGCTGCCCTAGATTTTGTGCAAAGCCGAGGATCCCAAGTCTACCGTGAGGTGGAGTAGCACAACATCTTACAAAGTCATTGAGGCTCCAAATCCCACAGTCCCAAATCACACAACAAATGTCCTCTAGCTATCCCTATATGATCAAGATGTGGCAAAAAAAAAGGGGGGGCTGCCAGCATAATTCTACCAGTTTGCATTGATTYCCTCTGTTTTTCTGACAAATTTGCAGGAAGGCTTGGCTGGAAGACTTGCTCCAGTAGAACCAATCCAGCTGCAGGCTGCAGGTTGGGTATCTTGTCTGACAAGAACATAAATACTCCTTTAACATCCAAGGATGCAAATTGGACATCACACACTGAAGCCTCAGAGATAGCTACAAGTTGTTCTGTAGAGAATTGCAGATCAAGATACACAGTATATTGGACTGACTGTAAATGATTTATGTCATATGTTTGTCATGGAAGGATTGTCAAGACATGTCGACAGGTTGGACTATTACCCTSTGCTGCTCTTTCCATATGGGCACTAATGATACCAAGGGCAAATTGGAAACCATTAAACAAGATTTCAGAGCTCTGGAAAGGGTGGTCAAGGRTGTTGGAGTCCAGGTGATTCCTCCTCAATCTTACCAGTGAGGGGGAATGATGGGAGGAGGAGTAGATGGATTTTCCAAGTTAACAACTGGCTGCACTGTTGGTGTCAGCAAAGGGATTTTGTTTTTTATGACTATGGGATCTGATCTGAAGAGACAAYTGATGGGGACAGATCAGTTCCACCTCACTAACCGAGGCATGAGTGTCTGTGCTYACAGAGTGGTCAGCCTGGTAWGGAGRGCTTTAAACTAGGAAAGATGGGGGAAGGTGAGAGTTACAGAGACAGGCTTATCAGCAAAATGCAGCTTAAGTCAGGATGCCTCCAGCAGGTGCATGCAGCCGGGGAAGTGTGTACAGGATATGACTATGGAGATACTCTTGCACCCCTCCTGCAAAACCTGCAGGCATGATTACCTCCCTGAAATGCCACCAGTGCACMCAGCATGGGGAATAAACAGGAAGAATTAGAGATCACTGGGTGCGGTCACAGGGCCATGAGCTCATTGCAATTACAGAGACATGGTGGGATAGATTAGATGACTAGAATGCTGTCATGGATGGCTACATAYGTTTTAKGAAAAACAGGCCAGGAAGGTGAGGGTGTGGAGTTGCTCCTYATGTGAGAGAGCAACTGGAGCGTATGGAGCTGTGCCTAGGGGTGGATGAAGAGTGACTTAAGAGCTCATAAGTAAGGATTAAAGGACAGGTTAACATGTGTGACACTGTTGTGAGTGTTTACTACAGGCCACCTGATCAGGAAGAGGAAGTCAATGAGGCCTTCTACAGACAGCTAGAAGCAGCCTCATGAACACAGGCCTTGGTTTCCATGGGGRACTTCAGTCACCCTGATATCTGCTGGAAAGACAATACAGCTAGGCATAAACAGTCCAGGAGGCTCCTGCAGTGCATCGATGATAACTTCTTGACACAGGTGGTGGAGAGGTGTACTGCTGGACCTTGTCCTAACAAACAAAGAGGACAAGCTGGAGATGTGAAGGTTGAAGGCAGCCTTGAATGCAGTGAGCATGAGACAGTGTAGTTCAGGATCCTGCATGGAGGAAGCAGGGCAATAAGCAGAGTCACAGCCTTGGACCTCAGGAGAGAAGACTTAGGCTTCTTCAAGGAAATACTTCAAGGAGACCTGGTTAATCTTCACATGTCACTTCCACCAAGCTCAGGATCCATGCATCCCTGTGAGAAAGAGGTCCAGCAAATGTGGCAGGAGACCTGCATGGATGAGCAAGGAGCTTCTGACAAAACTCAAACGGAAGAAGGAAGTACAAAGATCATGGTAAAAAAGGAACAGGCCACTTGTGAGGAATGGAAGAATGYCAGAGTATGCAGGAATGTGATGAGGGAGGCTAAGGCCCATCTGGAGTTAAATCTGGCAAGGGATGTCAAGGACAACAAGAAAGGCTTCTTCAAATACATCAGTAGCAAATGAGAGAGTAGGGAAAATGTTGGCCTGCTGCTGAACGGGGTAKGTGCCCTASTGACAAAGGATGCAGAGAAGGCAGAGTTACTGCACRCCTTCTTTGCTTCAGCCTTTACTGCTAAGGGCAGCCCTCAGGAATCCCAGAGCCTGGAGGCAAGRGAGAAAGTCTGGAGCAAGGAAGACTTTCCCTTATTGAGGAGGGYTGTGTTAGAAATCATTTAGGGAAACCTGACACCCACAAATCCACTGGAGAACTGGAGAGGTGCCCGAGGACAGGAAGAAAGCCAGCMTCACTCCAGTCTTCAAAAAGGGCAAGAAGGAGGACCCAGGCAACTACAGGCCWRWCARCCTCACCTYCATCCCTGCAAAGGTGATGGAAYAGCTTCTCCTGGATGCCCTCTCTAAGGATGTGGAGGAAAAGGAGGTGATCAAGAGGAGTCGRCAGGCATTCACTAAGGGGAAATCATGYGGAACCAATCTGACAGCCTTCTRKGATGGAAGGACTGGCTGRGCAGATGAGRGGAGAGCAGTGGATGTTGAAAACCTTGACCTCAGCAAGGCTTTAGGCACTGTCTCCCATACCAYCCTCATAGGTAAGCTCAGCAAGTGTGGGTTAGACGAATGGATGATGAGGTGGATTGAGAACTGGCTGAAAGGCAGAGCTCAGAGTGTTGTGCTCAGGTGTACAGTCTAGTTGGAGGCCTGTAGYTAGTGGTGCCCACCAGGGGTCARTCCTGGGTCCAGTCTTGTTCAACCTATTCATCAATGACCTGGATGAGGGGACAGAGCAAGTTTGCTGATGATCCCAAGCTGGGAGGAGCAGCTGATAGATATGAGAACTGTGCTGCCATTCAGAAAGACCTGGACAGGCTGGAGAGCTGGGCAGAGAGGAACCTCCTGAGGTTCCACAAGAGCAAGTGCAGGGTCCTGCACCTAGGGAAGAGTAACCCTGTGCACCTGTGCAGGTTGGGGGTTGACCTACTGGAAAGCAGCTCTATGGAGAAGGCTGGTGGACTGGTTGGTCATGAGCCAGCAATGTGCCCAAGAAAGCCAATGGTCTCCTGGGGTACATTAGGAAGAATGTTGCCAGCAGGTCGACAGAGGTGATCCTGCCCCTCTACTCAGCCCTGGGGAGGCCTCATCTCAAGTACTGTGTCCAGTTCTGGGCTCACCAGGACAAGAGAGACATGGAGCTACTGGAGAGAGTCCAGCACAGGGCTACARAGATGATCAGAGGGCTGGAGCACCTGCCCTGTGAGGAACGGCTGTGAGAGCTGGGCCTCTTCAGCCTGGGGAAGAGAAGACTGAGGTGGGGATCTTATCAATGTGTACAAGTACCTGACGGGAGGGTGTCAAGGGGGCAGGGACAAACTCTTTTCAGTTGTCCCATGTGACAGGACAAGAAGCAATGGCAAAAACTGAACTACAGGAAGTTCCGCCTGAATATGAGGGGGAATTTCTTCCCTGTGAGTGAGGGTGATGGAGCCCTGGACCAGGTTGCCCAGAGAGGTTGTGGAGTCTCCTTCCCTGGAGATCTTCAAGGCCCACCTGGATGCAACCCTGTCTATCATGCTGTAGGTGACCCTGCTTGAGCRGGGAGGTTGGACTAGGTGATACCCAGAGATCCTCTCCAACCTCAGCCATTCTGGGATTCTGTGTGATTCTATACTGACATTTGAAGAGATTCATCTTATATGGAAGAGCACTTTAAGCAGCTCAATCACTCATTACCATACAGACATTTTAAAATTTGGCTTCATTTACATGTCACAACATCAGTGGCACTTACTCCAGTCATAAATAGATACATTACCCCTTGCACTCCTGGTGACCTAGAGGTCTCAGGACAGGACCTATTTCCAAATGCAAAGCAAACAGTCAAATCCCTTGAGATATTAGGAGAAAGCATAATCAATCCTTTATCAACCTTTTCTACTGGAGATACAGTTCCATAAACTAATTTATTTTTCTTGGGTTTCCAAAAGATTCCAAATCCTAACATGAGAATACGAGATATTCAAAAGTATGAATTATGAAAAGTATGAATTAAATTAGAGTGAAATGTGACCTAACTAAATCAGAGAAAAATTTTCTATTGGCTTAAATAGGGACCATTTTAGCCCATTACTTTTATGAAGTAGTCTATGAAATACGATAACTAGAAGCTATTAGAAAATTCATTGCAAATATTTTAGATAAAGCAATTGAAAGTGAACATAATTATCTTTTAAATTAACTAAATTACATGAAAATGCCAATTTTATTTTGTGCATTCTTCAGTGTCTCAAAGTTTTTTTAAAATATGGTGCTTTTATATGTATCTTAATGTTAGCTATTTGAAAGTATTAGAGGAAGAAGATGCAAAGAGCAAGAAAATCCTTAACTCACCTCAGTTGGTAAATTCTGTATTCTTCATACTTAGAATATTGATAAATATTACACCTGCTCACATAYATCAGCTTTCCTGGAGAATTTAACTAATGAGCTATAACTCTAAGTTACGATTGTAAGAGTCACAAAATCAACCTTCAAAACTCCCATTTCCAAGTTATTTGTGATGCTAAACTCACCTTCAGTGGATTATAAAGTACAATCCATAAACATGGATGATGGAAATTGGTTGTAAACATTAGCATGATAACAAATACTGTCTATTTTCCCTACATATACTCTAGTTTTGTATCATTGTAATTCTACTGACTGAAACRGGGTGGAGATGGATTCAGTCATCTCCCCTGTAACAGAGTGTGTTTCAGCTGCCGTATTTATAAATTAATACACTAATGATTATTTTCAAAAGTCAAAAAAAAATGCTTCATTTATCTGCCTTATTTCTTCTACCTCTTTTCCTGCTCATTTGTTTTGGAGTAAAACTAAACTGAGAAATAGAAGCAGAGATACTCTTCTCCAGTTTAAGCCATCTAAAAGGAATTTGGGAAGCAGCTCAGTCTATTGATTTGTTCCATTTTTTGTCATCCTAAAATAAAGAAAATACAGAAAGAGGGCATCAAAAGGCTAAAGAAAGAATGATAGGCAATCAATTTCATAGGCTAACCTACCTGTATCTGGTTTTGCAACATATTTTACAAGATCTTTTAGACACAATAGAATGCACAAAACATCATTTTATTTCTTTAAGTAGATATATTCCTGTTTTGCTATTGTTTTGCAGAAGTGGAATGTGTGCAAAAAGCAGACTGCCACCTTCGAAACCTGCTCAGTTTAGTGAAAAGTGGCAAATCATTTTTCTTTTATGACATTACATTTAGGTCTCAGGAGATTTTGAGTTTAAAAAGATGTATATAATTTAGGGGTTTACATCTACAGGAGATAAACAAAGCCAAGTGTCTGTATTCCCAAGACATTTTTGTTTGTTCTGTTAATTCATTTACCCTTATGTATAAGAGAGCTATTTTGGTGAATTAACCTAGATAGAAGTCATATCAAAAAAAGTCTTTGAAAGGAAAGACCAAAGGAAAAGGCAAAATATTGGGGAAGATGTTATGTTTTCTTATCTATTAAGTGAATAATACATTCTAACTTTTATATTTTGAATAATTACCTGTTCTAATGAAATACAGAAATGAAATATAATATTCTTAAAGAAGAATATAATTATAATTTAATAGGATGCAACAGTAGTTTCTCTCATGCTGGCTTTATCCACAGATTCTGTACCACACACTGAAAAACTTCCCATGGATCAATGACAAACAGGGACAGATAAAGAGAGGTGTTATTATAGGACAATCTGTCACCTATTATTGGACAATCAATTATTTATAAAGAAAAAAACATGAACGATAGTATTTACTTTTTCACAAGAAAAGGCAGAATGARTTCACTATTATTGTGAATAAATTGAGTCCTCTGAGGTCAGAGTTGGGCAGTCAAACATTCTAGAGATGCATTGAAGATACATTACAAGTCCATTGTAAATGATTGCTCTCCAGCATAATGCAGATGGGAATCTTACTGAATGCAAACATTCAGTAAGGGCAGACAACAAACATTGTTTTTTAAAATTAACTAAGAGAAAAATAAAAACATTTAAAGGATTCTACCTTTATGGCAGCTGCTTTAAAGATAGAGTAGGAGACTTTCTGTTGGACGTAAAGTACARATCACTGAGATTATCTGAAATAGAATCATTTATCAACTCTGAAAAACAGCGAAGTTTTTCCATCATGTGTAACACGTCTTTCAGATCAGTCACTATCTTTTGAGGAAGGCATGTCTAGAAACTTTATTTTCAAGTCATTAGTGGAGAGATAAACAAGCTTCGCGCATATGATCTTTTATTAAAATAAGCTATTAAAACATAAGTCAATGGAAAAAATGGATATAATTATATGAGATATAAAAAAAAATGTGTAAAAATGCTACATTTTGAATAGCATTACCTTCAAAAAGCAGTGGCCCATGCACCTCATGACTGGTCCTCCTTCTCTCATGATGAGACTGCCAACAGTGATGGCAGAACAGTCTAGCAGCTATCTTTAAGAAATATGATGTCTGACAATTACYAACAAATTTGTAGGAACCAAAACCTTTATAAAACAGACGGTTTAACTGTGTTTCAGTTTATAAAAGCCAGGCTGCTGAAAGGATCAGAGAAACTGCCTCTGAGAATTAGTCACATTAGGTACTGCTGTGTAAAGCCAGCATGAGGGAAAAAATATGTGATAATTATTTTCACTGCCAAAACCATTTAATTTCTTTATGGTCTAAGAGTTTCCCTTTTCTGGTACTTTTTCGTTTCCATGTTATTCTTCATTATTGTTTGGAAAGAAGTATATTCATTATGAATATCAATGTGGTTCAAGCAATACATTGCGAAGCTGAATCTCTCTTTTTACTTTGAGCTGGCTTCAGTAATGCCAAAGTCACAGAGATATAGAGCAAAAAATGAGCTCAAATTTTCTCAAAGAGTTGTTCTCTTCTMTTAGATTGAGAAAGTCCAAAGGATATAGGATGCACTCTGTCCTCAGTGATCTCTTTTTAACCGACATAAATATCTTTTAGTCAGTATGCTGCGACTACTCAAGTTTTAAGGAGTTTCACTTTTCCCATATCTATGGGAAATAAGAGGTTTAGATATCTAGGAGAGCATTGTRAGATTCACTCTAGACAACAACCTCCTAAAAGTTAGCACAACAGATTTATATGTTACCACTGCCTAAGTAACCTGTGGGTCTTGTTTCTTAGGAAATTATTTTGTTTTAAAAACACTATTGCACAATCATCCCATAGAAATATTTTCAATTGTTCATGCCCTAGATTAAATTTAAAATGGCAGCATGAAAGTGAAAACAGCTGYTAAAAAAGAACACAAAGAAGGAAGTTAAAATTTCTCCTTCTCTCTTCCTTGTTGAACAAGTGTTAATGTAGTGTAGAGGACAGAGCATACAGTGTTTATAGGGTGGATGAGCTAATGACTTAAGAAAAATCGTACATTTTACAACATTTATGCATTTCTGCTCAATCATTGCCCTAACACACTTTTTTAATCTAGCAGTTTAAATTATCCCGTTTTGTTGCTATGACTTGCCTTTGTGGGTACTAGAATTGTATTGCCTGACCATTCAGCAGCCACTCCTGACCCCTTACACACAGGGTGCCTTGGGAACAGGTGGGAGAGGCTGKGTTGATCAGATGGGAGATGGGAGTATTGTGCATGATGCAATAGCAGATGCCACATCACAGCTGCAGCATAGTGTTATATCCACCTAAATATGAGCTACAGACAGTAGGAGAGGAGGCAGGACGCAGTCAGCAAACCTTAGCCTTCATGCATGAAACCTGTCATTCAAGCGTGTACAAAACGTAAGAGAAAACTGACATTACAAACTGTGTTCAGTGAGAATATTACCATTCACTACTGGTGTAATGAACAAACATAGGTTTACAGACAAAAGGATTCTGTCATAATATTGGAATAATTGCTTTACAGAAGTTTCCAGGAAAGTTAAAGCATATGATATCATCCACTGGAGAGCCATTTGTTTTGAAAAAGGTAGCCATCCGGGAAGTGTTTAATAAGGTCACTAATTAAATGTGTTGATGAGGAATTAACCAATACCCTTCGCACTTCATTCACATGAAGACACTTCGGAATTGCAGTCAAGTACATCCTGCCTAACTAGGTTTAACTCGTAATCTGATTGGACAACAGTGTGAGGCATTTTGCTTGTGCTCTCCTAATTTATCAAACTGCTGAGTTCAAATAGAGACCCCTGGGCCTCATTAACACATCTTATTTGTGTGTCACCTTCACAATGAGAAATAGGTTTATGCTTCCAGTGGTTAGAACTAATGAAAGAAAGTAACCTGGGACTTCATTAATGTTTGTCCACCAGAGAAGACAATCTGTAAACAGAAGGCAAGGAGGCTCTTTGGGAAGGTGTAGGTAGTCAGACATGTGAGGAAAAAGTGTTATTTCTGAAACTTTCTGAAATGGACCAACCACAAAACCAACACATGTTATAAGTTAAAAAAGAACACAGAAAGCTGACTTCTCAGTTTGGATAAAAGTTTTATTTTGGTTACCAGTAGTCTGTGTGTGGAGGCTTTTTGTTACTTCAGCAGAGAATAAATATTGGCACCTGGATTCTGTCATGTCCAGTGCCCTGTGGCTAGACTAGCTTGCAGGAATGTTGCTGGTCTATACAATGAAAACATCTTCATCCGCAGATTTTCATTTAGGTTAGGAAAACTACCGTGATTTTGAACTGCCACAGTGGAAATGCTCTCCAAACTTCATCACAGTGTACRTATGATGGCCAAGGCTCCCCCAGCCCAGGGTCCCTCTTATCTGCYCTTCCTGCTAAGTCACATCCTCAGTTTAAACTACAAGCTGCTTCCTTTCCAATATGTTGCAGGACAGGATGTCAGGAAACATCACAGGAGCCTCAAGGGACTCCACAATCCRCTGTCCCATTGCCTTTTCCCAAATCCAACTACTCAGATAGATTGTGTTGATACACACARTTTTAAGACTCTTATTGCTCAACAACTGGTCCTGAGAAGTTATCTAAGTTCTAATTCCAGAAAGGTGACCTTCAAAATAAATGTTTTTGAAGTTCCAGGATCATTCAACTTTTCCACAGTGTGGGAAAATCATATCATATCTAAAACTGTCTTAAAATCTATGCTCATGACAAGAAGATTCCTCTTGAGAGAGGGAGAAAGAGCATCTACAGAYGAAATAAATCTCACTTAAAAATGAATAAACTAGTGAGATAAATCACGCTCTGGAGGTGACTATTTTTCTACAGTGGGTATAAAGAGAGTTAGTAATGACTGGGGCAGATGCAGTGCCTAAGTTTTACTTATCTAAATTTAGGTTAGATGACTATCAGCCTTCAAGAATGTGAGACTGGGTTTTAAGTCGATTAGTGTTGTACATAGAAGGTCCAGGCACAAGCTGCAGAAGAGTGCTCTTGTTTTGAACTATCCTGTAAACAAGCTTTGATCATACTTTTCCACAAACAGCCCCTGGAACCAAAAGAAAATGCCAGAAAGAATGTCAGAACAAATTATAAAAAGACACTGATCAATTATGACCTCTAGCAGAGCTAGTTCTTTGGAAATATGGTTGATGTCTCCAGATTTTCAGGGAGATACTGAATTGTGTAGACACAGGAAATGATTACTCATGAAAAGCAAGACAGTCAGATAAGATCATACTTTTGACAATCACAGGTCCAGAGGATTTGCGTTTCAGTTGCCCCAGGCAGAGAAAACTGTTTATAAATCCTAWTATAAAATTGTGAAAGATGACAACACTTTACATAAAAATGAAATGCAAAAAGACAGAGGTTTAGAACATAAGGATATAAAAGAAAAGTTGGGGAAARGTGCATAACATGGTGTTTTGCATAAGTTTGCAAGAGCTGCAAACATGAAATTGAAAAGGTTAATAGCRGTATCAATATCAGAGAAGAAAGGGCTGCTTTTGAAGTTCAGACTATTCCTTGAATATTTTTGCCCTTGTTCCTCCACTGAATGCACTTTAATGAGAATTTTTTGTTTATGTTGGAGGATTTTTAACTTAAGACGCTTCCCAGGCAGTAGAAAAGCTCTCAGAAGAGTACAACATAGAGCTGAATCTGACTGCTCATTATTTATGCTCAAGAAAAGTTCTCTTCCATTCTAGTAGAGTTTAAAAATGAAACAGAATAGGCTTTTTCTTTCTTTTTTCTTTTTTTTCTCCTTTCAGAAGTAGGCAAATCAGCAGAATTGGTATACTTCTTTTTTTCTTATAAAGACCAGGAAGTATAACTCTTTATCATGTGTTGATTTTTAACAATTTAATGCACAAACATCTCCCATTTTCAGTAAGTGAGACATTTGGAATGATAAAGTGGATAAATCTGTAGGACTCAATAGAGTGTCCCTGGAAATACAGTGTACCTGYTGTGCACATTCAGTGCCTTTACCGGAAGACTCCAGATCTGGTTCCCCAGATTGAAATATAGTTTGAATTTTCTCCTTCCCAAATGTTTGGAATATGCAAGAGTTTGAACAGACTCATTAAAGGAAATGCTAAAAACAGTTCAGGATCAATTTATTTGCCTAAATGAYATAGGCATTTAATGCCATTTGCAGTGCCCTGGAGTATTTGAGATATCTATCTGGGGCTGGCAGACCTGAAAAGACCTGTGGACACTCATTCTTCCAGGACAGCAGCTGAAGGCTAAGTGGGTGGGACACTTTAAGGCACRTCAAGTGGCACTAGACACTTATGTTTGAGCAACTGAATGGTGTTTAGGATGTCTTGGTGACCTCATCTGTTGCTACTTAAAGAAAAAATAACAATGCCAACACATTTGCTTGCAAACAGCAAGTCTTGCCTCTGATGTTGCTACACTGTCTTTGAGGTATTTATCCCAGAGAGCAGATGAGGGGAAAGAAGTAACATTTCCTTTGACTTCCTGAAGGGACTATGCAACAAATTTAGTAAATTTCCTTGAAAAGCCTCAGATGGCCAATGTTCCTCTTAAGAAAAGATCACCAAACTTCAAACCATAACACTGCCAGAAGAAAGGAGATACTAGCTCCCAACAGCTGTGAAACTTTTATTTACTTCGCAACAGCTTTGAAAATTTTATTTCAAGAGAGATCCAGATTTTCCAAGTAACCGCACAATTCACTTCAGAAGTTATTGTTGAACATGCAAAAATGAACTGCATCAGGCTTACCTCACTGTGGATGGAGGGGAAAAAAAAAGAAAGTAATTTAATTATCAGCTGCTTTATCAGAATGATAGAATTTCAGATCTTAACTTACTTTATTTCTGTGAGACAGATAAAGTACTAAAACAGTCATACTATCATTGCTGAGACTTATCTTTCACAGCACATTTGCTGATGTGTTCTAGTCATTCCAGCCATTGTTCCTTTTTATGTAATTACAGTGTGTACAAAATTATAGGATTGCAATGAAAAAAGTAAAAGAGACAATCATGAATCCTGATAGTTTGCTTAGCTGGAATTAACATCATTCAACTTTTACACCCTTTRTGCTCAGTGCTATGTAAAACACAGAAAAGAAAGACAAGATACACAAATAGTTTGCACTTCTCCCAGCAGCATGAACGGAGAGCACGATTCACCACAGAGCATACCTCTTATTTCAGCATGGAGTCATTGATTTCTCTCCATAGTCTTTTTTCAGGTAAGAGTCCATTCATAGTACCAGTCCTTAGTAGTCCAGCCAGATGTTGCAGGATTGGTAGAGAGAACTGTTGTTTCCTTCTGTATGGCGATATGTTAATTCTAGCAAAGCCAGGTCAAAGATTAAAAACTGACTTCTGTGTCTTCTTCAGTTGATTTTTGATTTACTCACCTGTACTTTGTGTCCTGATCTGGGTCTCCTAAGAAGCTGAACACTGATCTGATTTGACAACCAGCCGATCTAGATGCCTTTAACCGATAGTATTTTTATGGTGCTTCTCCTGCCAATCCTTCTGGTGCTTCTACATCCAAGCTGCCCCCATTTACCCTCAATTCAGACTAATCTTTGCATTTCTAGAACAATTCTCTACTTACTTTCCTCATTGACTGTCATAGCATTGTTGTATCAGACAAAATAACAGTATGTCCTAGTCAAAAAAGTTCTGAAAGCTGCAAATGTACATATATTTTACATCAGAGACTTCATTACCCAAATGCTATGAACATAACTTTGTATCGTTGTCAGGTTCAGTGTTCCTTACCAGTATCATTTTTATTCTGTATGTCATATTTTTGCTTATCTTTGATCTTATTAATTATGTTTTTGATCTCATTAAGCCTCAAAGCCTTTCTTTAAGTGCCAGACTCATTATTGACAACCATTAGTTGCATTGGAAGGAGAAGGATGAGCACGACTTCTCTTTAATCTCATCTTCCCTCTGTGGAGTGCACTGGTGTACCTAATGGAAGCGCTAGCGTGGCTGCAAGGTGACCTAATTTGACCATTGAATACATACTGAAGGCAAAGGGCATAACCTAAAAGCTTTGGTTTATCATTCAAAAACATATAGAAATTCAAAAGTAAAAGCTTTTCTGCTCTTTCTAGAGGATAGCAAATAAATATAAACATTAATTTTTTGAGAAAAATGTGGTTATATCAGAATCATCCCTTTACTGACTGCTATAAGGTTTTTAAAACTGAAATCTTGCTCTTTTGTRTATTATAAATAATTGTAACTAAAGCAGCATATCCAATCTGTACTGAAACAAGATTTAAGGCATAATAATTGGTTATCTACTTGAACCAAATTTGAAAAGTGAGTAAACAAATAGATGTTGTTTCCTTCATTTTCAGCTATTACTTCTAGTAATTTGGGCTCCAGGCAAAAATTCAGAATGATGAATCTAGACATTTGAAGCGTGTTAGTCTAGAAATAATTGGGTCCTGGAAGAGTCTTGTTTAAAAACTTTTCCGAACAGAACCATCCTTAATGCTCTGCGAAAATAAATATAAAAAAATGCATAAACAATTGGATTAAATGTAGAATTTAAATAACCAAACCAAACCAAAGCGTCAATGAGAACGGGAGGTGTAACATAATTCATAAATGGATTGGTTACTGTAAAGAAGAAGAATGGACACCAGCATATGAGAAATACTCCCATAACTATGCCTAGGGTCTTTGCAGCTTTCCTTTCTCTACAGCCTGAAATGTGGTGCTTCATTTCAAACTGGATCGTTTTTTGGCTGATGGCATCAATGGATCTTGCTTGCCTCTTGGCTACAGAGTATATTTTCCTATATATGTACAGCATAACGAATCCAGGGATGTAAAAAGACACCATGGAGGCCACAATACCTGAAGTTTCACTAAAAAAAACAAAGCATCCCCCTGCACAATGGATGTGATTATAAGTCTCTTCTGTTCCTCTCAGATTCAGCTCTAGAAAGATCATCCCAAAAGCAAATGCTGCAGGAACAGTCCAACTTATGAATATCATGACCAGGATGACATAAGTATTTATCTTTGATTTGTATCTTAGAGGATCACAAACAGCATAGTAACGATCAACAGATATGAAGGAGAGATGGAAGATGGAAGCTGTGCTCAGCATAATGTCCACGCTCGTGTGAATCTTGCAAAAGAACTTCCCAAAATACCAGCAGTGTTCAACAGAACGCACCATGCTGTAAGGCATGATGAAGAATCCCAGTAAAAAGTCAACTGTAGCCATGGAAAGTATCAGGAAATTGGTAGGCGTATGGAGCTGCTTGAAATGTGATATTGAGATGACAACTGTCAGATTTCCAATCACTGTAGCCAGAATGATGAAAGCCAAGACAATATACATGGAAATGCGGATACTATTTGGCCAAGCGCTTTTTGTGCAAGAGCCGTTTATGGATTCACAACACAGCTGCATCCTTCCTGAGAGGTCAGATCCATTTAAGTATACAGGGTATGACATGGGTACTGGTTGTCCTAATGCTGAGATACATTTACAACTGCTTATTTCTTTCTTTGGTGAAAGTACTGCACAGGGAGCTGCAGGGAAAAAAAATCATAAATACCTATTAAGGATGAAGCTGTTTTGTAATTACACTTTTAACAGAACTACACTATTGTCATTAGAATTCCCTAAAGTGGGAATCTCATTTAACCAAATAAGCTGTATGATGGGGAGTCCTCACACCAGTATAGCAGTAGCATCCAGAGACCTACACTGAGGGATGTCTTGTCTAGCAGAGAGATGGAAAACTCATACATGGAGAACAAGAAAACTTTTAGGAAGTTTCACCTTTATCAAAACAGTCTGTGCTCTGCAACTCTGTGACTCAAGAATCACCCCTTCCTCATCCTGCTGCAACATTGATGGCCAAATTGCTGACATCACTTCTCAAAACCCTTCTCATTCCTCCCAGCTGGGATTAGGAAAGGGAGCAGCAAGCAGTAAGTACATAGGTGTGTTCAATCTAGGGAAGCTCAGATAAGGTGAAAATTTGTGGGTCTTTCTTTTCCTATTTCCTGGTTCCCACAGGAGACTKCAGCTACTCTGAGATGAGCAATTCATTGAAATGAGTAAAGCTACTTTAGGGCACTGCTCTGGATGCAGAGGAAAGAAATCCACTGCCCTTGGGTTCTTTACCTTCTTCTCYGCAGTATAAACAAGAGTTCAAATATTGTCCTTGTTTGCCTCAGCAGCATATGAGGCTCATACATGCCATCTCTGTGCAATCTCTTCATGTTTTAATCCTACACAGCAATAAGGCAATCTATCCTCTTTAATGTTTCTGAGCATGACACCTCTCCTCTTCGAGAGTGAACAGAAAACACACAACTATGACTATGGGGTAAGTGCTTATTAGAGAAGCCTAGTATTTAGCACAAGGGACACCTGGGTTTTATTTCCATGTCAGTCAACCCAGTGACATTGAGCCAGTTGTTTAGTGACTGCAGATGACCGTTTATTACTACTTCAGAGGGAAGATAAAAATCTTAATGGTAAGGTGGGTWGAGATCTGTGAGGTGAGAAGTATTATAAAGAACTCCTTACAAGTGCATGGTTTTATTGTGCAAGCTGATTTATGCAGAATTTAACTGATTTTGTGCAGTTCCATAAAATAGGTACCTGTTTCTGTCATCCATGAAGGGAAGGAAGAATAGTAGAGCGATATATATATTCATATATTTTAGAAGAATGTGTTTATATTTTTATGTATATATATATAGACAGATAGATTACAGACGTTTATATTAAAAGAAACAGTAATCTATAAACACTATCCAAGTCCCCAAACCCTAATGAAACAAGGAATCCCACTTAACATTCTTCTTCTCTCAGAAGTAGATGAAAGAACAGAAAGCATATAAGCAATACTAGCTATATTCTATTTTTACTCAGTTAACTGTGAGTATTAAGACTTACATAGGGAAGGCTAATCCCAGAATGTACAAGTAGGAAAGATATCACTTCAGGGTTTTATGCTGGTCTCTATTCCATACAGAATTTACTTCCTCCTCTAGCATGTAAATTTTAATTCTATGCAGAATTCTCTGGTTTTTGTCCAGACTCAGGAGCTCTATCTGGGCAAACAATCATAGCTGGCATAAAATCCTCTCATATCTGTTGGCACATATCACTTCATATAGTGAAAATAACCCAGATGGAGCAGGCCTAGTACAGAATAACTAGGAAAAATAAGCCTATCACAGTGTATAACTAATGTAGGAAATCTATTTTGGTAGTCTTTTGAAAATCYGTTGCTATTCTGTAAAACTGATTTTTAAAACATTGAGCTTCAGTTCTTTAGAAGTAGCTGGATATCTATGGAACAACTGAGTTTAGTGGAGGATATGCAGCCAACGGAAACACCCTTACACACACAAGACTCAGCAGTCGTCTTAGTGCTAGGACTGCTAAGGACTTGCCAGGTACATCGCTTTCATTGTCCCTTCAGAAGTGGTATTTATATGACACTTCTCATGTTGCATTTTCTGTTACTGAAGGCAAAGTCTGGTCCATGAAAAGGGTGATTAATACACACCCATTCACTACTGAAGAAAATTGAATAGTTTCAGAGCTCTGTTGCAAAGCTTCTTTATAAGTTTTTCTGTTGTATTTTTATCACAGTGTTGGAGTTTTTGATAGAATCACAGTTAAGCCTCATTTCAGCTGTGCAACCAAAGGAGCATGTTTCCATGGATGAAACTTACAGGCTTTTCTGATTTTGTTTTTCGTTATAATGAAGAGGCATTTCTCTAACTTTAATAAGGAGATAGTGAAATCCTAATTAATAAACTATAACTTGGATTCAATCCTGGAAATAGTTACAACTGCAGTAGTCTTTCTTCATGCTAACAGTTCTCTTGAACTTGTCTGGATAAGAAACCTTTTAAGGATATCAGATGAAAATATATATTTGCATAAAATCAAAGAGACATCTTTCTTTTGGACAGGCCTGACACAACCTAATTTTAGAGACATTAGACCACATCCATATTTAAAAACATTCCACACCAGACAACAGAGTTTTCTGCAAAGGCTTTGGCAAAGAGGTGAAAAGTTAATCCTCAGCTCTGGATGTGAAGCTTGGGGATGGGACAAAGTTAGCCTCAGGACCCCCTCTCTGCTGTACATGAGGGTGCC
Source organism: Rhea americana (assembly GCF_003343005.1). Lineage (NCBI taxonomy): Eukaryota > Metazoa > Chordata > Aves > Rheiformes > Rheidae > Rhea > Rhea americana. The sequence continues at coordinate 499,493 of NW_028185928.1, forward strand.
CAGCTAGAGCATGTCCTCTGAAGTGCTCTGTGCTCACCCTTATAGTCCATTCTGGGCTTTCTGTCCTTGTGCAGTATAGAATAGCTGCACAATATACTTAAAATCCATGTTGGAGCTGGGGCTGAAACCATATGGCAACTTGGCTAGAGTAATTCACTTTTCTCAGTCCCACAGATAACACCTTGCCCTGAAACACCTTGCCATGACTGTCCTACATGGACAAGCTTTCTTTGAAGCCTTTGTGGGCTCCAAAGAGCAGGCTGCCAAAGGAAGGCTGGTGTTTGGAGATGAGGCTTTCTCAATTCCTGCAAGAGGAGGAAACGCAAGCTCCAGCGAAGAGGCTACCCCGCATGTCAGCTGCCTAGGGGAGGTAAGGGCACTTGGTGATCCCTCCACTGCTATGGGGCCCCACTGAACCTCTCAGACAGCCTAATCAAGCCTGTGGTGACAGACCCCTCTTGGGAGCTTAGCAACACCAAAAAGTTTCCACTAGCCCTTGGTTTGTAGACACTATCTGACCAAATCAATCTATATCAACTCTGTAAGGTTCTCATAGGCTGTAGCTATCGGTAGAGATATGAAGAAAAAATTCTAGGAATAAGAAGAAACTTCTCTGACCCTTTACTACCAAAATATACTGGAAGAGTATGACTGCTCTGAAGATTTAGCTGTTGTTGAAGCAATGACCTTTTCTATTTGTTTTTTTTGTTTGTTTGTTTATTTCAATGCTATTAGTTTATCATTGTTATACGTAATTATTATGTTAATACTGTTTTTAGCTAAGGCACAGATTTGGTTCCTTTATCTTCACAGTAAACACTGACTTGAGCCCTGGAATGTTAGATGTAAATTGCCTTTATGCTACAAAGACACCTTTCAAAGCGCATTTGGTCTTTTTTGGTTACTCTTGCTGAGTAACCAAAAGCATGAGGATATATTGTCTCAAGTATTAAAGGATAAAGTATCCTCAAGACCTTAAAAGTCCTCTTTTTTTGTTAAAAAAAAAAAAAGAAGAATGGGAAGAACAAATAGCAGTCTTGAAAGACAAAAAAGAAACGTAAAATGCAAGCAGTGTATACTAGTGTCTTCTCTCTCCTTAATATCTGTAAGAACTGAGAGTAATCCTCATCCAGTCCATAGAARATACAATAGTGGAACATAACAGTAAAAGGTGTTTTTAACATTTTATACCAAAGACAGAAATCTGAACCTGAAATGCATCCCAGTTATAGAAGGAAGAATGGAGAAAACTTTTACTGAGTGAACCAAATTTTAAGAGGTATATGCAATATACTGTCATTTCAGAATGCTACTTCTTTTCTCTTGTGTCATTGAAATAACAGTTTTATAATAGAAGGATATTTTTTATTCTCTAATGATTGTCCTAGCATGATTTTGTGCCCTATTTATTCCCACCTAGACAATGGTTCAGACCATAATACCCAGAAAATTCCCTGTAATGGGTTGATTATGTTGCTGTTTGTCAAACAACTGGATTCTCCTGGGATTTTCAGGTTTCAGATTCTTTGTGGATGTGGTACTATTATTGTTGCTACCTATCTTTTATTTCCATCACAGCAGTAACCTACACCAACCACAGTAGCAGCTATCCCTTGGGAGTTCAGAAGAGGGCATTGCACAGTTACTCACATGATATGAACAGCTGAGTTTTGTTGCAGTTGGTGTGCGATTTTGGCATTACCCTGCTCACTCTTCAGTTGTAGAAACTGGTCAAAGGAGCACGAGTGGAAAGTTTGCACTCCAATGGGCAGCACTGAGCATTAACAGCCACAGAGTCTGGCTCCAATAGCTGGTGTCTGATCCCACCACATGCAGAATTCATAGCACTGGAGGATGCTTAGCACCTCATAACACCCTCCTTAGAGGAAATCTGTGCTTTGGGTAACATTCATGTCCTGCAAACTTAGCAGCGTAAAAGTGTTGTAGCTATTGTAATCTAGTCCTGGGAACAAATAGATGTCCTGAAACACAGTACCTTACTCGGGCACCTTCAGGATGCCTCGCAGAGGGGACTGGAAAACCACTTCAGCTGGACACCTAACTTTCAAATGATAGACCCCACTCTTTGGTTATTTCTCTTTTAAACTACATCTGAATTACTAAGAAGTTAACTTTAAGGAGTCTTTCAAACAATTATTTGCTTTTAAAAACCCATAGGGTCTAGCTGAGTGGAGGCATGAAGAGCTTGGGTTCAATATCTGAAGGAGCTTCTCTGTACTTCTCAGCCCACAGAACTGTCTTTAGTGCACTTATACTATATTATTGGTTTTGCTTCTACTTATCAACGTTTTTGTCTGTTTTGAGGATTCATTTTAAATATTTGTGTCTCTTGCCAACTATATATCACTGAAGGGTAAATTGGCTTTATTTTTCAAAAATGGCATAAACTGATACTATATAACTAAAATACTAAGCACCAAGCCCAGCAACTATTCCACTGAAACAACACTACTTTGGTGAGAAGTAGAGCCATGACATATATATCTCATTCCAAATTTAACCCCCTCCTTCCCTTCCCCCCCAAAAAAAATCTAGGTTTTGACTCAGGCCTACTGTATTTTCCTAATGAGTATTAGACCTGGGTAAAGCAATGATGAGAAATAGCCTTTTCATTGTCTTAACTGGAAATGTCTGTGAAAAATATATTGTTTTTCCTCACATTTATTCTTCAGGTAAACAGTCTTGTTCTGTGGGTTATTTGCAAGTAGTTGTTTTTGATGTTAGATATTGAAATTATATTAAATATTTCAACATTAAAATACTGACARTCCTTGAGCAGTCATAGGAATCACATGATATTATTTCTGTTAATTGAATCATTGAAACTCATAGTCAAATCTTCTCTTGTTACTACCTAAGATTTCTTGTTCAGGTGAATGACTATGAACAGTCTGCCCCCATCACCTAGACTTCACCGTAGCATATCCCTTCTGTGAGCATCTCTTCTGCAAAAGCATTTCATAAAAGAATTCAAGTACTTAGCAAGCAATATTCATTACCATAAGATACAGTTTTCCTCTAATTAATAGGAAAAAAGTATTACTGTGAAAAACAGAACATTAGCCTATGCTATTCTGTAACTATCATTACGGCATAACACAATTGTTTAAATTGGAAAAATGCTGACACAGCAATTAAGCTGGTGCCAATATAACTCACTTGCTTTGGGACTTTGCTGAGTCTGTTTATTCCATACAGAACATAAAAGAATCATTTATTTTTCCCAYATCAAAATAACTGTAATTATAAGCAAACCATGCCACAGATGATAAACTATGACTTGCAGAACCCTAACAGCTGCCACWGTGATATGCAAGTGGACTTTCAAGTAGTGCCAGCCATGGACTGTTATGCGTCTGGCAGCGGGAGCCTGAGCACCTGGGCAAAGACGCTCCCAAGATGCACATTCAGCAATACAGGACACATGGAATCCAAATGTATCTATTAACTGTTTGGGGTGCCTTTTGCACTACCCCCCTTTTCTGCCTACTAATCTTTAACACTTCCTCCGCTCATTTCCATTTTGCTATAATTATTACATTTCATATATTTTTTTCTTTATCACATTTCATATATTATTTCCTTTACCTTCTGTCAAACTCTTCATGTTTATTTTCCTGCCTATTATTCTTTCTTTCAACACACATGCACCCAAGATAGAGAAAGTACAGAATAAAGCCATCTGGAATTTTATTGACTCATATTAGCAATTTTCACAGCAGAGAAACTTACACCCTCCCCATTTTTAAGTATATATATTGGACAGAAGTATGAAAATTTTAAGTTCATTCAGATTGTAAATGTGTTACCTAGTAAAGATTTTGAGCTTCACTTGTTTTTATGTATAAAGAAATTACATAAATATCATAAAACAGAATATGAAGCCAACAGAAAAGAATTAAGGTACTACTAAGTACCTTAACAGAAAACTAGAAAAATAAAACTAGAGTTTTCTTTTCCATTTAAAAGATGAATAACCACTATAGCTCTCTGACAGTAAAACTGTTTAGGTTAAAGAAATTGCATCTCCCCTAGAAACTGTTTTTCTTGAAGGAAAAAAACCTCTTACTTTCAGGACCCCCCCCCCCTTTTTTTTTTAAAAAAAAAAAAAAAAAAAGGAAGAACAAGAAGAAACTCAACCCAAAACCCAGCAAGCTGAGATCAAGTATGTGGCTTTGCATGAAAATAGAAGCAAAATAAATCAAAACTCATGTGGCAAACTCTCCAGATGAACTGGAGACTGAAAGAGGTTTTCAAAAGAAAAGCCAAACTCTCCCTTTCCATAATTAATTACAAAACTGGATTTTACATTAATTAAATATTAATGAAGCATACTTTTAAAATCCTCTCTTCCTACCTTTTTCTCCTTACACTGCACAGAAGCCTGCTTTTGCTGCTCATCTGCTTTCTGCTCATTCAATGGCACTCTACTTTCAAAGAGCTCCTCAAAAGGCAACTAGGTCTCTCAGCTGTTGTGACAGTCTTGGACAACATACGTTTTGAGAGGACAGGCACTTAATCCACAGCCAGGGCAGCCTCCAAAGCTCCCAGCATACTGCTTGAGGGTGCTGAATGTAATGAATAACATTCTTCACCTTTTGTCTCAGGAACAGCTGTTAGCTATGAACACTAGCTCAAGCTATTTGTTTTGTTAGCCTCTTAAGAACCAAATTATGACTGTGACATTGCTATTTGTTTAACAGGTCTTTTTATAGGTAAATTTAATTCATTTAAAGTAGATTTATCTCTTTAATTAAACTTCGTGGTCATTTTGTGAGCTGCTGAAGATTATCTAGGAACAGAATAAAAACAGCCATGCAGTCTCCCTTCTGTAAGCTTGTAAAATATAACAAAATGCATAAGTATAGGTAGCATGTAAGTGTTCCTTGAAAGGGCGCGTTGTGTACAGAGTGACATGATTACTAGCCTAATTCTGCTTGCTCTGCTGAACAAACAGGTTTAATCTAACTGTCTAATCTCTTAACAGCTATTTGTAAAACACAGCTACTAAAAAGGTATTTGAAGTAAACACCTACTATTGGCTGTATTGCAGTCACTGATGAGGCACACTAATTTCCTGCTCTGTGAAGGACCACGCAACCATTTCAAATGGTGATGATGCTGAAAGTTGTAGACTGTTAATATGGTGAGCAGCAGCTAAAGCCCTATTCCTCCAGGTACCTCAGGGATATATGGAATGAAGTAGGCTGAGACACCACTTCTTGCAAGCAATGCTGCGTGGCCTTGGTTAGCTGCTTCATTGTATTGTGTGCACAGAAATCTAAATGAATGCCAAAAAGCTTGGTTCTTTTAACTTTYCTGAGGCTGCGTTCATAAAGGTAGCATTTGGAGTTGCAGTGCAAAGACTCTCCTTGCTGTGGAAGGGGAGTTTGCCAAYGGAAACCAGCAGGTGAAGTGAGAACTTGCTGAAGATAGTCAACAGGATATCTCAAAGAGGGGAGTCAGGTCCAGTTCAGAGCTGGAGAAATACTCAAATATTTGTCTCTGATGACACCAACTTTTACTGAATAGCTGATAAACAAGAAAACTTAATAATTTAAGTATAGTGGGAGAATAGCACTTTTGCCAGACTTCAACTGAACAATGTGTTCAGAGATGATTGTCCTTCTTAGGCAAGATCGTGAAAGAGATGCTGGAAAAGGGAAGGAATGAAAGAAGATGAGAGAATGAGAATTATTACCAAGAAGAAAGTAAAAGGTAGGACAGCACTGATTTCTAATATGACTCTATTAACTTTTATTTCCTTGGGTATAGTTTGGTAACTTTGCAGAGAATATCATTTATGGTATCTATTAGACAGACGAAAGCTTTTAGTTTCATATGGTTCATTTTAAAACTTGGTCTTTCCAAGTGATATTATAGGTTTAAAATTAGTAAAGGCTCTAGTATGGCCCCATGGTTGGATGGGAGTTTAAAATACTTAACTCTGCACATCATTTATGCAGTCCTCAGAAAAAAAGGCACAGCATTCAAAAAATTATCTTTTGTATTTCCATTCAAATATGTCAGTCTCATGGAATGTAAGACCGATGTGCATTCAAAGGAAAATGCACAAAGTCACATTGAAGCACTAATTCAAGATAATTTTTTCATTTCAAYCTCAGAATAATTTTAAAGGAGATATGCCAACTACTACTCTACAGCTGAAAACCTGTTGTAATACGACTGAAGTTAATCTAAAATTATTCCGGAATTATGTCAGAGGACTGGAGAGAAGAATGGATGAGTTCATGATCTCTACATCTTTTCCCACAGTTTATATTTTTATATTTTAGTGCAAAGCACTACTTTCTCTTGCCAAGCAAATACAACTGTTTATATAGAGAAATGCTATGTTTATGCTCTTTCTGAAAGTGTAGTATTTTGGACCATGACTGTAAATCCAGAGGGAAAAAGTCTAAATGCAAGCATAAGAAACATGCGGAGGAATAAGCAATCTGCGTAAGAAAAAAGTTTTCCCAGCAAAGTAAAAACATCCATTGAAACCCAAGAAATTATCTTCGCACTATTTATTTGCCATGCTGTTCATTGCCTCCACTCACTAGCCAAAGCTGCCCCTATTCCCGCCAGCGCTGAGGCTGCCAGGAGCAGCCCTTCGGTTCCTTCACCAGGAGGATAAGGAGCGTTGGCTGGTGGTGGCAGGGCATGCTCCGGGGCAGGGGTGCTGCTGAYGGCACGCCGGTGCACTCGCTGTTCCCACAGAAGTAAAGAGGGGCTAGGGCTCCTACAATTTAGGACAGTGGCCAGTTTGTGGGTATTCAGTGGCATCCAGTCACCACCTCAAAGAAGAAGGCAAGCAAAGAGGAAGACAGTAAGCAGAAAGCACGTATGATCCAAGCTGCGTCATTATATGACTCTGGAATAATCCCACAGAAAGTAACGCTTCACACTGAATTCATAGCTGCACCTGAAAAAAGAATTTTGCCTCTAGCTCTGCTTCTCTTCCTGGTACTGCGACTGAATGGCTTTTTGCATGATATTCTCAGCCACCACCAAAGCCTAATGCTGATAGAGGTATGCTACAAAATGGACACAGCGTTCATTGCAGAATAACAACTATTATCTGAATGGTCTAACCATGGAAATATATATCTTGGAAGCAAAATACTTTCCTAAGCTAGTATATTAGCAACTAASTTTATTTCAAAATCTGTGACACAGAAACTTACTGTACCTTGTCAGGAGTTATTTCCTCTTAACAAACCAGTGGAACGTGTAGATACAAGGTAATAGGGACTTACTCCGTATGAATCCCACAGGTTAGCTCTTGTACGCGTCAGTCTGACTCTGGTTTACAGCCAATTGGAAAAAATCTCATCATTGGGATGACGCAAACATTAAATATTCAGAAAAAGATAAGCACATAATGAATCTTTTCTGACACAAGGCAGCAACATATGCAAAGATAAATGCATTTGTAAAGCCAAGCTCATGGAAAGAAGCATATAAAATACAGACGAGTGTTTATTACTGTCAAAGCATGGATGGACCTACCAGCCTTGAGTTACTATTAAGACAGCCTGATGTTTTTCATTTCAGGATGCTCCTTTCAGTTGTATGCAACTTTACTAAACTTCAGAAATTTGAGTTATCTTTGGAAACTTGATGTGTCTGTTCCAGACTGGATATTTTCAGAAAAACTCCAACCCAAATGCTTAAGCAGTATCTGAGAACAAAGCAGATTAAAAAGATATTGTTTTCTTCTGACTATAAAATTCTGTTCATCCTCTGTTTACATGCTTGTAGCAGGGACTTGAAAAGTGTTGATTGCCTTTTCTAAAAATGAGCCATGGCCAAACTGTAACTTGTCAAATTTTAAATAACTATTCATTTATCAGCATCCACATTTCCAAACACTAAGGATTTTAGTATTGCTGTGGAGCTGCTGGGAAAAAGTCCTTCCTGACAGAAATAATACCGGGAGAGTGCCTTGCTTCAGCTGAGTTGGCATGTGTTGGCTGCTAGATCGTGCACGTGCTGTGCTGGAAAGCAACGACTTTCAGCTCCTGCCTCTGTTCCACGGATGTCTCCTTGCGCCTTCAGCAGCACCCTGAGTGGCTCAGGCCTGAACTTCTACCTGGGGACTTAGATTTGGAGTCAGCTTGAGAGATTTGAAAGCGTGAGACCAGCAAAAGAGACAAGGGGCTGGAAAGGAGGAGCAACTTATGGATAAATGAGGATCTTTAAATGTCATATTCTGTCCTAGAAGGTTGGCTATTCTTTTGGAAGCCACTGAAAGATAAAAATGCCAATAAAGTTTTGTAAAAGTTAATTAGTAATGTCCTGAAGCCTACATTCTCGCTGAATACTCCCTGTTGCCTTTCACAAACTCTGAATTTGACTGYAATCATCACATTCTATTTTACTAGAAATACTAAGCAAGTTTCAGTTCAGAACTGAGGGATATTTGATCACCCATGTCCTTCTCTGCTGGACTTGCACAAAGCCCAGTGTAGTTAGTACTGCAAACTGATTTCTACTGTGCTGCAAGTGACTTTCCAGCTGGTGTTTGGCTAGTATGAAGTGGACAAGACAAAAAGTAAATCATAGAAARGATTAGACTGAATTGATGAGTTTAGTAAGAATGTGACTAGGACTAGGRAAAAAATATAATTTAAAATTTAGGAGACAGAACTAGCTACTAATGGGGTTTGGGATGCAAGGCCGGGGGAGGCAGTGTGAGAGGCAGGATCTGGGCACAGGGTGAACAGAGACATAGGAGCTGGTGGCAAGAGGAAAGAAGGTGAATCTGACAAGAAATTAGAGGGGAGAATTAGGAAGAAATAGTTTAAAAGAGCAAGAACAAAGACCCAGTGGAGGGAAGGAGACTGAAAACTAAGTGATACCCTGAGGGAGACAGTCACTACTCAGAGTGGACAGGCTTGCTCTGATAAGTAGGAAGTGTGTAGTGAAGATGAAGAAAGCTATAGGCTGCTAAAAATAAAAGAGTATTTTAAAAAACACTAATGCTGACCTGGAAGGATAGGCTGTGGCCTAATGAGTAATTGTGCCTTACTAGTGCATCTACTGCAAGATTACCTGATGCAGTAGATTTCAGCTAGTTCAGGGCTCACTCAAAATCTGTGTTTTTGTGTTGGCTGAGCCCTGTGCAAGCAGTCTGGCATTTCAGATTGTGTCTAATTGACTATTTGCAAGCCCAGCAGATTGCAGGTGCTAGCACTACTGCACTGTGGCCTGTGTTTAAGGGGAATGGCCTGTTGGTGCCAACTTCTACAGTTGTTTGCTGCTGCTACTGGAAGCAACTGTACTAGAGCGCAGCAGTGCTGTGCACAACCATCTCTGGTACTGTAGCACTGCGGGAATAGCAGTTTGACCAGTGCAGGAATTTCTAGTGTTGGAAGTTGTGTCTTTCCCTGCCTGTCCTCTGCTGCTCAGCCTCAGGAAGGCACACATGGGCAACTTGACCCTTCATGAGAAGACTTTAATTTATCTCCTCAGTAGGTGCCATGTGTCAGCTGAAGGTGCTTTTTGGACCACTGAATGGGAGGTGTCAGTGAATTCAGTTTGAATTTGATTTATTATTTGTTATCAAGTTCCTGCTTGCTAGCTGTCTCCTGCACCGTACCTTAGGGACTAAGAGGGAACAGATGGCAGCAACAGGAGATCTAGATACTCAAAAGTACCTGTATAATGCTGTGTAGCTTTTTTTCTTGCAGGTGGTGGCTAGCAAAGAGAAAGTAAATCTCTCTCTTTTTTTTTTCCTCCTKTACTCCCTGTTGTTCTCATCTGCACTTTTTCCTGCTTTTTCCTTTTTTCTATGCCCTTAAGGCCTTGTTGTCCTGACTGTCAAGTATGGAGTAATACCCTAAGCARTTCCTGGAGAGGTCCCTTTCCTCCTTACCTTCACTTTGATGCTTTTTACATCTGTCACCAATAAGTATTATGGGGGTTATTTTGTACCATAGGTTTTCACTCATAGTGTGTTCCTCATTTTTCTGGGTGCATGTTGTAAGACTCAAGAGCTGCCAGTCCCTGCCCGTTCTGTGAGCTATGTGGAAAAATAATGTCCAGTTATGAATTAGCAAYGGTCAAAAGCAAGGCAACCCTTCTCCTGACATCTTTTTATTTTTAAGTTTTTATCTATGTATATAAATAACCCAAATATAATTTTTTGTTTTTATAATATAACTAATGTATAATTTGTGTATGTATTAATTGCTACACGTATGTAAACTGTGATTATTTCCATTGCTCTTTTGCATGGCATATGAGTTTGTATTTTTATAATATATCCTTATTTTAAAATAAGGGGKTTTTTTTATATGTATTTTAATTCCTACCTATAAGATTAGCAATGTTGACAGCTTCAGACATTAACAGATCACAACCCAGGCCCTTGAGACTGGTAAGACAGGTTTTAAAATCTTCCTCCTTTTTTTGTTACCATTTGTTTTCTGTGATGTTTATTTCCTTCTCTAGTTTTGAATCGTTAGAGTGCACTGAGGTTGCAGTTTTAAGGCTTTCCCTTCAGCCAAGAGAGCTAGAAGAATGCATCTGAAAGCAGGAGGGGAAATTTAACACTTCCCTTAACCACCTAAGGAATGAGAAATAAATTGTAATAGCCTTTAACAAGGTTTGGTTTTTATTTCCTTCCTTCCCCAATGTGGTGGATGTGATAAGGTTGGGAGGAGAAAGCAAAGTTTGTACTGTCTTTGCAAGGTAAGCATTTGAAGAAAAGCTCCATGCTCCAAAACCCACCAAAGCAATGGACTCTGTCCTTGTTTTAAATGTGGTTCTTACTTCTTTCAGAAGCCATAATGCCACAGATACCATCTAATACTCTTAAGAACTAATAATGATGAATGTGATCTCATAAAATACAGTGGTTCTACATTAGTTTCCAAGAAACCAATTCAGACAGACATTTCCGTACATTCCAGTGAGACCGAGCTATTCAAGAGGATTTGAACTATAATTATTGAGAGATTGGATTCATGAAGGCCAAGATTCAGTTGCCTAAACATACATGTCTTTTTAAATATCTGAAGGCATCCCACCCTTCCTCCAGCTGTGATTCTGGGGGATGCAGGGTTTCTCTAGGACCTTGCTTTATCCACTAGCCACATATAGAATGTCTCACATAATATAGGAAGTCTCAGTTAACACTAGATTCTTATGCTAAACCAACTGAATACAACAAGGAAGGGTGCTATTTCAAATAACATTTTACACATGAAATGTAAAAGTTGTGGAAAAGCCATTCTGATTAGAACCAGGATGGTARCTTTCCCTTACAGAAAACTGCAACAAAACAACTGCTGAGAAACTTACTTATTTATATTTTCCTTGGAAAGTTCAACTTTCATTAAAACTTTCCTCCATATTTTGGCTCAAACCTGAAATATCTCACTCCTCAATTTAAATATTTATTTATGTATTAATATATTATTAATACTTAGCATACACTAGCACATAGTACAAGCTAGTCCATTTGGATATTCAGTGTTTCCCAAAAGGTACATTTTGGCTCTGGCGGGATGATGTTGCTGACTGTGTAAGAGATGTACRTTTAACTAGTTGCAGAATATAGAATCCTTATGATTTATTTATGTGCTATTGTCTGAATCACAGAATCGGTAAGGTTGGAAGAGACCTCTGAAGATCATCAAGTCCAACCTCCCTGCTCAGCAGGGTCACCTACAGCRTGWTAGACAGGGTTGCATGCAGGTGGGCCTTGAAGATCTCCAGGGAAGGAGACTCCACAACCTCTTGGGGCAACCTGGTCCAGTGCTCTGTCACTCTCACAGGGAAGAAATTCCCCCTCACGGTCAGGCAGAACTTCCTGTGCTTGAGTTTCTGCCCATTGCCTCTTGTCCTGTCACACGGGACAACTGAAAAGAGTTTGTCCCYRYCCCCTTGACACCCTCCCTTCAGGTACTTGTACACATTGATAAGATCCCCCCTCAGTCTTCTCTTCCCCAGGCTGAAGAGGCCCAGCTCTCACAGCCATTCCTCATAGGGCAGATGCTCCAGCCCTCAGATCATCTTTGTAGCCCTATGCTGGACTCTCTCCAGTAGCTCCATGTCTCTCTTGTCCTGGGGAGCCCAGAACTGGGCACAGTACTTGAGATGAGGCCTCCCCAGGGCTGAGTAGAGGGGCAGGATCACCTCCCTCAACCTGCTAGCAACACTCTGCCTAATGCACCCCAGGAGACCATTGGCCTTCTTGGCCACAAGGGCACMTTGCTGGCTCATGGTCAATTTGTCAKMCACCAGCACTCCCAGGTCCTCCTCTGCACAGCTGCCCTCCAGCAGGTCAGCCCCCAGCTTGTACTGGTGCCTAGAGTTATTTTTCCCTAGGTGCAGGACTCTGCACTTGCCCTTGTTGAACCTCATGAGGTTCCTCTCTGCCCAGCTCTCCAGCCTGTCCAGGTCTGTCTAAATGGCAGCACAGCCCTCAGGTATCTCAGCCACTCCTCCCAGCTTGGTATCATCTGCAAACTTGGTGAGGAGGCACTCTGTCCCCTCACGCAGGTCWTTGATGAAAAAGTTGAACAAGCTGAATGAATAAGATGAATACATATGGGACCAGATTTTCAAAATATCAGCACTAAGTAGCTCTCATTTGGGCCCCTAAATGTGTGACCAGATTTTAAGAAAAACTGAATTTCCATTTGGATTGGAAACAAATTGTCATATTGCTAAATTATAAGCTCATCAACATTGGAGGGGAGAAGCTAAAATGGAGAAGAAAGAGTCAGAAGAGTTGTGTTAGAGTATTGGATGGAATAGAAAGACACGAAATGTTCCTGTGGTGAAATCTCTTGTGCTCACAAAATAACATCTATATACACTAAGCAAGTAAACAGTAATGCTCAGTTAGGATTGAAAAGGTGAATGGAGCAAAATCAGAATAAAATGATATGGTTTAATAAAGTAAGTCTTCATTGGTTTAGAAAGGAAGAAGGTAACCTAAAAGATCAAACAAAGCATGGAGACGTGATTCAAAGGTCTCTGTAGAACGCAGACCCTCAAACTGTGACTAAGGTACATTTGCTGATGTTCTGAAAAGTGATGATTTGTTAATGGTACCAGTTCATCCACCTTCCTTCACTATTAGTTAGTGAAATCCTTCCAACTGCATCACAAGGGTTTTTCTTTTTTCCCTAAAATGTCACCAATACAAAGACTTACTCTCTTTGGGAATTGTCTATGTGATCAGGAAGGGGTATGGGTATAAAGAGCAGTGGTTTGTAAGAAAAGACTTAGCCAAAAAAATTAATAATAAAAAGCATTGTAAGGCTCCCTTGGTAAAATGCAAAGGTGGTTACATTAGACATGAACCTAGTGCCCACCTTTCACTAAATCTAATGCTGACTCTCAGCAAATAGAGGTTAATGTTAACATATAAACAATCTAAAATGTCTATTGTAACATTAAAGATTGGCTCAGAAAGTCTTCAACAAAATGAATGTTTAAGCCTGTTGCTAGGTAATGATGATTGATTTGAGCTTAAGCTTTGTATTTTGTAATTTTGATCCTCATACATAAAGCCATCTGATACTCTTGAAGTACAGCTAAATGACATCTGTTACGAAAAGCATCGCACATGTATTTTTACCCACATCTGCCAAAGCTTTTTATCTTTCAGTTTAGCTACCAGGAAGTTCATCACTTTCCATTAATGGCCATGTTAAAAGCTTGCTCTTCCCCCTTATATCTCATTGCCAGATATATTTGATTTCTACTTGGGCAAGCATAATTCTTCTTTCAAACAATAAGTTTCCATGGATAAATTATTATAACTGATTATTACTGCTATAGGTGATATATTACACCTGAGGTAGCAACAGACATTTTTCTTACCACAGGGTCTAGAAAATTGAGAGAATTAGGATTTCAGCTCCAGATATGAGCCTCATATCCCAATAGAGGGTTCCAAAATAACATGTACTGCTGAATTTTTTAGCAAATAATAGCCCTCATACAAACAATTAATAATCAGATTCTTGTCAAGTTTTAGCTCTTTACTAATGCTTATAATTTCTCAAAATGACAATGTATTTTTCATGGAAAGACACTGTATCTTTTTACAATAATTTTCCATGCTGAAATCTAAATCTAAAGTGAGGTACTTGGAAGCTAACATGTTCCATACAATGGAATATCTTTCCTTATTTCTCTACTTTTTCCTGGCATGTTWTAGACAAAAATTACAATTATAACCAAATCATTAATTGTCAGTTCTATGCGATAGTTTCCCTTTTAACAGATCATGTTATAAACTTCAGCATGCACAATAACAGATTGTTCTGATTTTAATACTGTCTCATAAAAAATTGGTAGCACACTGTAAAGGATTAGGAGTGTTCAGTCTCTGACAGCTATTCTCTACCTTTTTATCACTTTTAAGGAATTCCCAAACTGTAACCGAATAGTCCTTTTTGGGTCTACAGAAAGCAAACTCAAATGGCTGGAAAACTCTGCAAAGTGAGTTGGAGGGCAGAGATATAAACATTGTATAAAAACGGACATTAGTGTTTCCATGTATTTGACTTGGATAAACCCAAGTATCTCCTGTAATCCTAGTACTTATTTAGCAGATGAGGTAAATGATCAAAAACTTCTGTTACATAAGTCTTCATTAGACCTTGAAGGGTATCTCATAATACTCTTATATTTTGCAGTACATGAGCTGAGCAACCACCCATATGCAAATATTTTGTCACTTTTTTTTCCTCCAGAAGGCTGTATTTCCAAAAGATTACCTTTTTTTTCCAACATTAAAATATATTACATTTTGCGAGGCTGATACTACATATCCTGACACCATCACAGCTACCAGACTATGAGATCATAGAAATTAGCATTAATGTTAGGAGCAGCAAATGATAATGGATAGGTAAAGTTAAAATCATGTAATTATAATGATTTCTAAAAACTGTGTAAATTTCTARTGTCAGTTCACTAGGCCATGAGGTTAACTGAACAGCCAAGAGAATACTTTGCTTATAACCATATAGCAATGAGTAGCTGCCAGAAACATTTTAATACTTTCACAGAAGGAGGCTCCAAGTGCTTCTGCTAATTCTTCAATTGTTTCCTAAACTGAAAGAGAAATTAATATATCATTGTCAATATGCTGAGCTTCTGTCTGACCAAGATTAACTGTTTCTAGCTATGGCTGATCCATAGCTAGTTGACACTGGGTAATGCTATTATGCTCATTTGTGTTTGTAACAATTTTCAAGAGGTTCATTTTTAGAAGGTGCACTGGAATTATTTCCCTGTTTAGCTCCATGATGTCTGAGAGTCCATCACAAGCCACTGAGAAGCATTCCTTTATCAGCTATAGTTAGCCTCATAATAATTACTACCGTCTTTATTGATCTATCCAAATCATTTCTCAATTCATTCAGAAAAAGCCAAGCCTACTCTTTTTCAGATTTCCTTCCCTGATGATGGACAGTAACTTTGCAAACTATTTGGACTAGGTGGAGTTACAATTCCTTTCTCAGTTAATTTAAAATGTATGAATCCTTCGACTCAAACTCAGGTCATGGTCTCTCTGCCTATTTGTCACCCRCCAGATCTGTACTGATTCTGCCTATGTAGGAACAGTGTCCCATACTGCCAGCAATTCATCTATGATAACGTGAATTGTTCAGAAACATTTAGCATTGTATTACTGTGGCTAAGAATTGCACAATCTCTGACTCTACCTAGATGTTGAATCTTATTTAATGGAAACTTGAAATTATGAGGGCTAAAATGTTCATACAAAGACAAGGCTGTAGTGTTCTGTTCTCTTAAAAAGAATCAGCTTATTATGATTCTCTGCTACTCTATTTTTTGCTCAAGGTCTAAGACWTGCTTGCTTTAATTCAATATAGACAACAAAAATGCATTACATTTTATTCAGAGCTGAAGTTTCCTCAAAGTTATGACCAGTCTTAGTTAAGTTAGTCACAAGATTTGGATTACGTTTGTTTTAACGTGGTATTTTTCTACTCTCATCTGAACCTTTAGCCTTTTGTCAATAAAATCTCTTACGGACTTGTTTTAATGCACTGCTTTCTTTCTGTGTGATCAGAGACACCATGGAAAGGTGGATCTTGTTTGCTTTGCACAGCATTCAAGGTATAAGAAAGAAATATTGACAAATGAGGAACAAATTTTTCCAGTTCAGAAAAGGATGGAGTTTGTTAGGACACTATCTGGAGCAGCTTTGGGGGTGGAGATATTTAGATGAATTGTGTGTATTTTAATCTGATTCTTCTCCTCTGGCATATCCATTCAGTAAATGTCCCCTAGTTCATTCAGAAACTCAGATTCTTTCCCCTGAGAAAAACATAGGAGGGATGTTTGAGTTCTGTTTGAGTTCTACAGTTCTTCCACAGACTCCTCACACAGAACCAGGATCCAGGGTTTTTGCTTATTAATACAACGGAGCTATTGTGAGACCACTGAAAAAGAAATACACGGTCCACGTAACAGTGGCCTTTACTTATTTTATCATCAGAAACATGAAAGTGATTAAAAATACTCCTCAGTGGTCCATTCTATGATACCTTCATTATCCTCTCATAGACAGGAAACCAGTACAGCAGATCTTAGAAACTACAGGTCAGCTGTTCTTCAAATTTGACTTCAGTGTCATCTTCAAAGATGTCTTCTACATCCCTAATGGATGAGGTTCAAGAGTCCTTTCTTGATGCCTTTCATAAGACTTGTAAAAATCCACCCATATGTGGCAAGACTCAACTCTACAGACTCTTTTCTCCAGTACTGATATTACCAGCAGTTCTTGCACCCATTTGAAATTCTCAGGTGTTAAATCACTTTTTCCGTCTTAATACAGTTCTGTTTCCAATGAGCCCAGTTATAACATTCATTTTTTACACAACCTGACCTATGTTGCCCCTTTTACTATATCCTACAAGTTACTTCACTAGTAACAAGTTACTTCACAGTTGTATTCTACCTATTTGCGACTCTGACTGCCAAAGGGARTCAATGTTTCTAGGAAGCATACCATACTTCAGAAATCCCAGCAGGAAATGTGTGAGAGACTTCATGTTCAGTTATCACAGCCTAAACAGTAATAAGGGAGCAGAATATAGTATAAAATGTATCCTTGAATAAAAAGAAAATATTTATTAAAAACTAATTATTTCTCCAGGGATCCTATTTTCATTATCACTAGCTCAGGAGCTTGAATAAACTCACTGACTCCATCTTTATAGATATTTTATGTATGATTAATCTGATATGAGAAAGATAAACCTAGTAATAATAGACTGAATGTCTAGAATTMTGTTCAGACCAGGTCTGCTTACTATATTCCTCTTCAGATTCAGAAAGATATTTATAAATTGCATGTGCACTTGGGGTTGCATGAAATTCTGACCACTGGTGCATCTGTAAGGTATGTCTTTCTAAAATATTCCCAGAGTCTTTTTTCTTTCCTTTTTTTTTTTTTTTTTTTTTGTGGATTAGCACGTAAAGCTATAGACACCAATCAGTGAAAAAAGATTTTAATGCCTACAATTAATTTGACTGTAACAACAAAAACAAAAGTCAAATTATACTCAGATGCAGCAGCTGTTTCTATTTTTCCTTATGAACAGTGCTAGGCAAGGCACATTCTACTTAAATCGCAACCAGGTGGGAGATGGAGATGAGGGGCAATATGCAACAAGGAGGTACTTTTCGGGTTACACACAGTTATTCCTTCATTCTCTTGAGTTTTCAGCTTCTGGAGCATCTCTCTTGTGAGAAGGCCCAGGGAGGAGCACCTGTCCCTCCACAAGTGGAGCTGCTTTCTAGCCTCCAGTCCTACTCCACTGGAGCCAAGGTCTAAACTTCCTCAGACAGGGAGTGATTGTGACCAAGACAGAAAGGCATAGGGACCTTCTCTAGTGCAGAGAGGAAAAAATATCAGGGCTCAGGGACAACTAGGAGAACTATGGTTTTAAGTTATTATTATTTTTTAAAAGATTTTAAGATCTTTTTCAGTACTTTTTCAGATCAAATGTCAGGGTAGCTCCTGCCTTTTTCAGAGCTGCTGTGAGGCCATGGCTGTTCCTTTACCACTCTTGGGCTGTATGGCTAATAGAGCAGCATGCAGAGGAAGGATGGAAAGGTAGTGCAGGCTGCCTGACTATTCCCAGACCAAAGCTTTCATATATTTGCCTTTAGAGATGCGTTTCACCATACATGCATGCYTCTGTGCTGATCCCATGGCAAACCAATGGGCCTACATGGTCAACAGGATGACGTTGCAGAGACCTTAATAACCAGCATGCTCATTCCTGTTTGCCCTTCCCAGACTGTTGCCCCT
The DNA here is from genome assembly GCF_003343005.1 of Rhea americana. Classification (NCBI taxonomy): domain Eukaryota; kingdom Metazoa; phylum Chordata; class Aves; order Rheiformes; family Rheidae; genus Rhea; species Rhea americana. Next base: position 517,839 of record NW_028185928.1, read on the forward strand.
TATGCGTGGGACAAAGGGCTGCTGGAGTGTACCAAACTGGCCCTGAAAAGCAAGGATCAGCTCTCAGCCTTCAGTGAGGCTCTCTGCTTCTCGAAATTCTGGCCCCTATACTCATTAAACACCTTACAGTCAGGTGGGATTGGTAAATCCACCAGKGGGCCACAATCAGTCTTGCCCAGAACTTCCTCTCTTTGCTGAAAGGCTATCCTGGGTCACAACCACAAGTCAAGTAACAAAAGGATGAGATGCTGGACAAGCCAGAAGAAACCATGACCTCTAAGCCCTGTATGTCTTGAATAATTGCTCCTAGGTGGTATGATCTCTTCTCTGAATATAAAATCAACTGTTCTATTATCTAGGATAAAGTAAGTCCTAGAAAGAGTCTCCTAAATTGTGTGTTGAGAAGGAGCAGCAAAAGGAAAATAGAAATTATGCTATTCCAACAAATTCTGGATGACTCATGTTGGTGTGCTTGGGTGGGACGACGCAGAGTGTTTCTAATGTGCCACACGGGGAGGCAGCTCAGTGTTAAGCAGACACAAGACTATGGGATAAGCATTGAGCCAGGGACTGCTCCAAGGTGCAAATGAGGTGGTGCAAACGAGGCTTGTATGCTGCAGAGCAGGTCAGATACAAACCACGCTCAGGACTCCCAAGTTTCGCATGTCATTGCTGGAATGCGCAATTCTCACACTATGTAATGCGCAATTCTCACGCTATTTGATCAAATCTCCTTCATGTACAAAAAACTTGTTACTTGCCTTTTTCATATGTTCTCACATATTGAGGAAATTTTCCAAACATCCAGCAGCACATGCAGGTTTATACATTTAATAGTGTTTACATAGCAACTTTATAATATTTATAAAATAAGTTGGACCTGAAATGCACTGAACCAAGCATGTATACACCATATCAACGCATGCTCAGAGTGACTCCAGAACTGACACTGCTTTCTACAGAGCTCGGCTGGACTCAAATCCTCTGTGGGGCTCTTCTTCCCTCTAAGGTTTCACCTAAAAGCATTTCATACCTGCTTTTCTTTTCAGGGTACAGTCCCCCTTGGTCAGAATGGGGCCAAGGCCCATTGAGTTTTAGGAAGGCCTTACTGATTGCTGCGTAATGCTGAGTAATACAGACCTTAAGTGCTTATACAGCCTGAAAGCCAGTCAAGCAGAAGCACCAGGGATAGAAATACTCCTTCAGGGAAGATTTTCATTGCAGCAAATTGGAAAACTCCACATTTCACTGTCTGCTTTCTGACTAGCATTACCCTGGTGACCTACAGTGCATCTTTTTTTGGGAAAAAAAAAGATTGGAAATTTTGGGGAAAAGATTTCATATGACAAAGCATCCCTACACTATTGAAAAATAACTACACTGGCTCAAGCACTGCTAAAAAATGTGTATCATTGCTACATGTACACAAAAGACAGCAATCATTGCTTTCTCCTAACTAAACTCAACTACTGTGGCTGCTGAGTACAAGTGTAAGGTTGCAGAACAGGAATGACATAGAGTAAATGCCACAGCCCATGGCAAAATGCCTTACAGTAGGAAAACCTTATTCTGTGTATGGTGACTGTTTAAAAATTAAGGAGTCACATTATGGGGAGTTTCGCAGTGGATGCGGTGGGTCCTTTTCATAATACCTTCCAAAAAGGGTCACTGTTAAGAGTGGTTTTGATGAGCTATGCTTGCTTTTCAATCGTCCATCATGTAGCACCTGGTTGAAAAAGAAAGAATGATGTTAATATTCCACTAACAAAGTAGGAATATTATATAGTATAGAAAGAATAGGCCTTACAGGACAAAAATACAGCACTTCAGTGTCAAAGAGAATCATGAGAATAAAACAAAAAAGAATTTTCTCTGACTCATGCATGGAAATGCTCTTGCAGTTAAGTCGCTAAAGCAGAGCTCAGAGAATCTAAGTATCGTTTTCAACTCTGCCATGGCTTTCCCACATTTTCTTGGACCTGAAGTTCTTTAAAGCTTCCTCCAGCTCCATCTTTGTAAGGAAAATCATTTTCTCTGCCTCATAAAAAGGTATAAGTGATAACAACAGATTTGTTAAATCTTCATCAGTTACTCATACATGGCTATGCAGGTTATCTATTTATCTATCTATGTATCTATCTAGAGATATACATAAAGAACAACAATTTTAAATCTTCTTTGATTTTTAGGTTCCTAAAAAATTTCCATGTGGAAGAACAGAGAACTTCAGTCTACTGTCCATATGTTGCTTTTCTAAGTTACCTTTTACTGATCAATTTGAAATCGCTAATGTAGACAGACTACGTACATCTACTACTTTTAAGAGCCTTTGTGACAACCAGTATGTATTTGATAAGAAAATACACAATATTTTTTTAATTAAATCATGATCATATTATAGCGTGCCAGATAATGCTTTGATGTATATGTTTTTACAAAAGTCCCATTCAAAACATACAGTATGAGCAAGTGTTTTTCCATCACTACCTTTGAAAAAAAATCACCCCTGCTTCTTTTAAAACCCTTCAAGCCTCATTTCACTGTCTTCATTATCTCTTCTGAGCTTTTAAGTAGTTTTTTCAAATCAATTAACATTACTTCTAGCCTCTTACTTAAACATAATCTAAGGCTTATGTTTGAAAACATTTTTTGGCAGAAATATTTAATGAAGTTTCAAATAAAAAATTTATAAACCCTACAAATACCTCAAAACCCCCTTTCAGTATATATATATATATATACACTTTTTTTTGTATAGGATATCTACCCTTATGCATGATACTCAATAGCAGTTTTTCTTGCTTGGACAACTACATTACTCAGAATATTTTATTTCTTTCTCTCCTAAAATGCTTATCAGCAAAGACCTTTAGAAAATAGTTCCCTGAAAGCTACTATTTATGCCTTTGGGATCTGAAGTGAAGAAAACACTCAAGAGATTCTCAGTCTTAGCATTTATATCTCTCCTCAATAAGGACGAACACAATCCATGCATTTAAATGTCTTCTTAAATTATATTCCCAGAATCAAAGAAAGTAGTTCTTGGATTTGTTTGACCTTGTTGTTCTGTCAGTTACCATTTCTTTACTAAGGCCCAGAGAACCTAAAGTGAAACAGCTCAAGGGCATCCGATTACCTCAAATTCCCCGGGAGCCAGCTGAACCCCGCTGTACAGGACTTCTGGRAAGACATAGCTAGTGCCAAACGTGCCACTCAGGGAGAACATGTCAAACTTGGTCTGTGCAGTCTCCACGGGCTGCCCACAGCTTTTCAGGTCTGTGCTCTTACATTTCAGCAGAGTGCATATCTGTGGGGGAGAGGATACAAAAAAAGCAACTTACCTCTCAGCTTTAAGCAATCAGTAGCTGGATTCAACAGTACGAAAAGCTCTTACGATGAAGGAATGAATGAGTGTTTTGGAATGATTCATTCATTTAGGCCACAAGGACCTTTGTGTGCTTTGGGTGCACACTGGACTCAAAATCCTTATCATTGTTTTCTTCAAAAATAAAATTAAAATTCAACGCATTTACTAATTGAACTTTGGTGTCTTAATAGTCACCAGGAAAATATATATCTCACATTCACTCCCATTGAACAAATTACCTGCCAATGATATTTTATGAGAGAACCATGAAGACCATCAAATGCACCCAGTACATAAACTTCATCTTTACTCTTGTCTGACATCCTATAGATCAAATGACAGCAGAGGTCTCTCTGGCAAACAGTATAATTTCCAGCTCTGTGTGTGAGTTCACTGAAAGTGAATATATCACGTCGAACAGCTCCTGTAAAAGTGTTTTTTTCTTCTGGAAATTTTTTGATGTTTGTGGCGTACAAGCTCCAGTTGACAGCAAGAGGGTAGGTAGGAGAAAGACGGGGGCGCGAGCTCAGCTGTCCTATCAGGAGACGACCCTTCTCGGTTTCTGTGTCATAATGATAAGCTACGGGACCATCTGGTGTAAATATCCCACTCCCTGCAAATGACACACACAAAACATTATGACACAGCTATGTGGAAACATCGAGTACCCATTGGGAGCTATGTAAGCTTTTTTAACACATAAATTTGAAAATATTTTAAATCAATACGTTAAAATGTACCTCAAACTTTACCTTAGAAGAATTTTTAAATGGYAGAACTACCAAGATCAGGTTATGTGCTTCACAGGATTTTGAAACTGAAAGCCTTTAAAAGGTCGTATGAGAAAAAAATCTTGTAAAATTTTTTATAACTTAGATTGTTCTAAATTAGCACTCCRTAACTGTCATGCTTGCCAAAGAAAGAAATCATGAGGATAATTACATTTCATAGAAAGAAATCTAGAGTTTTGGCYTAAGCTCAATTCAACGTGCTTAAAAATAGAACAGACAAAAATATTCCTTTGAGGCTTTCACTTCTGCTTCAGGTAASAGTTACAGATTACAGATACAGCTACAACAACGATTCCTCAGTTTCTAGAAAAAAAATGGGAGGAAATACCTATTTAGATTAACCCAAAACACAGATATCTCTAACTTCTCAACAGCAAAAAAAAAAAAAAAAAAAAACAGGAAATGTCTTGTTCACTACAAAATAGGAGCCTTCCTTTTGTTCCCAGGTTACTAAATTCTGTTTAGGACACTTGTTTTCTTCCCTTAATTATTAATTGATTTTTAAACAAAAAAAAAAATCTGCTTCAAAGTGAGAGGCTGAGAATTTAAGTGAAACTTCTGCCATTTTGAAAAGAAATCAGTTTTAAAATGCTTTAGAATGCAATATCATGATCTTTGTAACTACCTCTCTCCTAGAACATTCATCATTTTCTTACCTGAAGTTGTTTCCTAAATTCAATACAATATCAAGAATATTTTATTCTTCTTAATTTTTCAGACWTCACTATTTGTAAAACATTTTTGCCTGTTTCTGAGTTCAGTACCATTAAGATAATTTCTCTTTTCCTAAATGCAACTCACCTGTCATTGCCAAGTCGATGTTGTGTGTATTTGCTGAAAGTAAATTGACACCCATGCCCATAGCCCAGGCAGAGTGAAACTCAACAGCAGTCAAAAAAGGCAAGACATTCATCCAAGCAGTTGGGAACAGTACGGTGTCCACCTKTAAATCCCTCACCAGGACCACTGCAGGGTCGTGGAAAAGTATGTCAAAGCAAGTGAAGATGCCAAACTTCCCAAAGGGTGTCTCAAAAGTGACGGTCTCCATCTCTTTAGGGAAATTAAACTGAGTTTCTCCTCTAAAGAGGTTATACTGTAGGCCAAGAAAATGACTTATTAGAATTAAAAATAAGACAAGATTTCAAGCTACTTTTGTGTCTAAAACTGCCTTAAAGTAGAATTCAGGGTCTATATCTCAAACAGTCACTCAAATCTCCCTTTGTAGCTACTGAAGATCTGAAATGGCTCAGCAGAGACAGCAAATCAAAGTTAGTAAACCCCACATCCCAGAAGCCCCCTAAAATTAGGTAACAAACACAGAAGTGGCAAGTGCACTTTGGTGTATGGGATATGGCACCTGCTTACACCACACTTAGCACTACAAGCCAAATGAACATCACTTACATTTGGCAAAAGTACCCTGAGGGGCRGAGCTAGTGATGCCTGCTGGGAGGGCAGCCTGGATACACACCTGCATCTAGCATCCCGCAGGTGCAARTCCCACAATTGCTTCATGGAGAAATGCAAGTGCAAGGAGTATCGTTTGGTTGAACCCCCTTTGATGCTCCTCAGGGCATGGCCTCCCACAGCACTCAGCAGTCAGACAGCAAATGCCAGCACTGTGCAGCCAAACAGTCCCAACCACCGGGCAGAGAGACTCTGAAGTGTCAGCACCTGTATCTTGCATAGTTCCTACAGCAAAAKCCTGCAACACTATGTGCCTTCATTCCTGCTGCCTTCTGGAAATGTCCAGACAGTTTTAGCTCCCGAACTCTGCCCAGACATTATCTGGGAAGGTGTCTGGCTAAAACCACGACAAGGACTCTGCTAACTATTTATGTGCATGGAGATCTGTGTGTCTTTTTGCTTAGCTGCAACAAATGTAGACTTCAGTGTTTCATACATATGTATCAGACATGCATTCTGCAGCTGAGGTGTTCCTGGGAATCACGATTGATTGACCATGTTTTGTCTATTTTTCCTTCTGGCCATAAGATCCTTGCACTGGATCATCCTGGATTTGTTGTCATTCTACAGTTATACAAAATTATTGTATCAAACTACTGAAACAGASACAAAAAGTATACAGATAAATAGTAACAGACTGATGCCAAAGCCCATCCTTACCTTGTGGTAACGAGCCACCAGCTTCCCTTCCGAGTCAAAGACAACATCAGTATTGTACTGATAGCGACCATCACTGGGGCAACTAGGATCACTAGAATTACATGACTTCTTGTCCCCAATGTTTGCAACCACATAGATAGAGTTATTCCTGGCCATACAGCTGAGTCGTTCCTGCACTGGAGCTGGAGCAAATCTAATGCGTTTTTAATGAAAGAAAAACCCCCCAAAATTGAAATTTAATCATGTGGATGTGGAAGAAAAGCATTCAAAATTATTACTTCAATAACTGTATGTCATATGTTTTAAACACATTACATGTTCTTACACATTTTTAAAATAATGATTTTGCCTAAAGTTTCCTCCTTTTCCTCCTTCTCCAATTTTTAGAAGTGAGGCTGCCTCAATACTTTTTACCTTGCATATGCCCTTTTAATTAAGAGTTCATTGTGATGAGTTTCATTTATAAAATACTTGTGATTTTTAAAAGAATAAAAAATCAGCAGTTCATACACAGTTATTGAGAGYAGCTCACTTCTCTGTGAGACACTAGTTTGAAACCACACACAGCACTGCAGAAGGACTCACTCACCTTTTGGGATCAGTGCAAGGAATCCAGTTCACCTCTGGATCAGGAATATCCTCCAGGTAGGGGTAGATGGATTCTCTGGTGAAACGCCAGCCATAAATGCCGTCTTCAGGAGTCACAATGATGTGGGCACCCTGGCAGGACAGGCTCCATTAAGAATTCACCAGTACTCAGGTAATCAGGAGAATCAGCAGAAGGGAAAACACAAACTGACAGCGCTAATAGTGCATCTACTACCTGCTGGGCRGCTTCTTTGATGGCCCCTTCCAAGATGTCCATATTTTTGTTCATCAATGCCAAAGCATCGTCGGGAGAGGGAGGCTTGCTGGTGAGCGCTGGCAGGATSACCGAGTGCTCGTACACAGCCGCGGTGAAGCTGTCCCAAGCAACGGCCTGGAGCACTGAGAGGGTGAAAACCATGCCCTGTACCAGAGGCTGGAAAGCGAGCATGGCTGGTGCCTTGCAGTTCCTGGGAATAGGCATGGAGTGTATAAAGYGAACAGAAAGAGGAGTAAAGCTTTTAATACTGTGCTTTGGAAATAATAATCTATTATGCAATCTGGGAAAGTACAATATTGTACTGTCGACATCTAAGATCATTCATTTATGGTAAGAGGTCTAAGAATCACTTCTAGGAATTGCATCTCATTTTAAATTTGAAATGCTGATGGTAAATAAAAGGCTAATAGGGCATTCCAGAATAATACCAAAGTATTCCTGGAAAAGTGCTTGCAAAATCTGTTTTACTTTCCTCTTTAATCTTCCAGATCTGATCTCTGGGGTCACATGTCCATACTCACATGGTTAGGGCTGGCTATTTCACATAGCCAAACTGTGAGTATCCCCTATCACTGAAATTCAGCTGGAAGTGAATGGCAGACAACTGGCATGAAGTATAGCCCTCATACTTCTGAGTGGAGATTATACTTTTTCTAGTTATGAGACATAAGGACCTGCCTTGCCCTTTTCCTTTGGCTAATAACTTACTATACTTGCAGCAATTTCCCTAAGAGTGTCTTCCCTCACATGTCTACAATGTGATTTACACTGACCCCTGCACTGTGTTAATCTTTATGTCTAGATCTGGAATATTTATCCATTTTGTGAAAATGAATTAAGCTTAATTTTTTATTACTTTTTGATATGAAAAGCAAATTTTGCACAGTGACTGTTTTGCAAATAGCACACTACTACTATAGTCTCAATTTTTTCATAAAAGATTCATTGTTAAAACTGTATCTCTGATCTTGCTTTATCTCTGTGAGGGTAAATTAACATAACCTGGCTAATGATATTTACTGTTCAATAAGAAATAAAGGAAAATATTTCTCATCTTGACAATATATTCCTCTTCACTGTGTAATTTCACTCTGAAATCTTATTTCATTTTGAGGGCATCCTCAGGAGAAACAGGTATTTCACTGTTCTGTGACAAGATGACATTGTGCTCATGGACGGCCACAATGTAGCTGTCCGGGGCACAGGCCTCAACAACAGACAGGATAAAAACTGCAGCAGAGGCATCAGCTTTAGAAAGCTCCATAGCTGAAGTCTGCAAATCATTCAAGAGGAGGACAGGGGCAAGCAAAGATGGATGATTTTAATAGGGAAACTCTTGCATAAAACTGGTAATTCCCCCACAGTGCCAGAAAGCCAACACTGAGTGACACAACTGCCTTGCCCGGAAAGCCTCAGGGCATCAAGGGCAGGAGATCTGCAAACATTGAGCAATTCTGCATTACAACACAGGCAGAACAGTGATCACCAGGCATAACTGAACAAACATGTCACCTGCCAGATTTAAGAATGATACAGGCGTGGATACAGGAGCAAAGCAATACAGGAATTGCTACAGTGAAGGGAACTGATGGCAAGGTCAGTTCACAGCATGAAAATGAGCCAGAAGAACTTGGAGATATCTCATCAAAAAAACAGCACAAACACGGGCCAAACCTGTGCAGGCAGCGCAGCAAGAGGCAGGCGGGCAGTCAGCCTGGGCTCTTGAGCTCTGTGCCACTGCTGGCTGTGTCCAAGCCTGCTCAGCACAGAGCCAGCTCAGGGCCGCAGGACCTCAGGGCCAGCTGCACACTGCAGTGGGGGTCCAGGCAGGCTATTACTCCGAGCAAATCCATCAGCAAACCACTTATTAACTGAGCTCTGAAGAGATCCCCAAAGATTATTACTAGAACAGTGTGATGAATAGAAGCCACCATTTCTAAATTCTGACTATTGCAATCTCCATTGGCTAGAGCTGCAGATCCTGCTGCCAGAAATCTTAAAGATGCATGTGCACAATAATGACTTGTGTCTGGTTACCCAAATCTCTTACCTTCTTTAGTTCCTCYTTTGCTTCACTACGCCTGAGAGAAGTGTTTATTCTTATCAGTGGTTAYGGGCAGACTTGTCTTTATATACAATGCTTTGGTATGTGGATGGATGGGTAGATTTCTGTATGATTGCTTTCTGCATGCTTGACTCACTTCATACAATAATACATTTCACAATGATAAATGTTATGCAGTCTTTGTAGTAGGAGGAATTCAGCTCAATATTGGTTTGTGCAGGTCTTCTAAAGAAAAATATTCAACATGCAAATATAGCTAAACGAGACAGTAATGGCTTAGAATCAAATCCTGAAGTCAAAATACTCATTAGATTCAGGGTTTGAGATCATATATTGCTTATACACACAATCTCTTAGGTAGAGTTGTATCTACACTGAGCAGGCCTGAAGGAGCTGCTTTTCAGCTCCCAGCCTAGCAACACATTCTCGCTGTATCCCTTCTGCATTGCAAGGTGAAACCTCAGTGCTCATCTTCACCTTGCACCCTGATCTCCCTTAAAATCCAGATCCTTCCCCCAGAAGTCACTTGCAGTGTGAACCATTAGGTTCCTGGCCCCAAAACATGGGGGACAAGCACAGTGTTGGCTGTGGGTTTGGGCTGATGGGAAGAGCATTTGACTGAACACTCCCTTGCTGGGATGAGACAGTGAACAAGGTTTCAAGAGAGCATGAGTCTGGCAGTACAGATACTGATATTTTGCAAGTCATGGGRGCACTGTCTGAGGCTAGAAGATGGCTTTTGACAAACACATATATGGTACAGGGATGTTATTTCCTATGTGACTGTCTATTTACATTTAAGAAAAGAAAGAGCTCTATGGGGCACTATAGTGATACTCAACACTGGAGTTTGAACAACATTTGCATTCCCAAATAATCTCACACTCCCTGTATGAAGTGCATGGGCCTGAAGACTGGTAGACAACTGTGCAGGCAACAGCAATGGTGCCAGCATGGCTACAAAGAAAAGGGAAAGGTGCCTGACCACTTTTAGAAAGAGCTGCACAGCTTCATACACTGAGATACACCAGCGGCATTGCTGGAGGAAGCTTCCAGCCACAGCAAAGCGTAAGTCTCCATGGTGGGAGAAAAGGAAACAAAAGTAAGTACAGCGCCCTATCCCAGGGAGTAGCTGACCTCAAGCTGGAATCTAAAATCCTTCAAGTTAGTGGATTTGCAGGGCAACATTATTGTGCAGGAACAAAGGAAAACATGGATTTCACAGACATTGGTGTTATATGGCCCTGAAGAAATAGAGGAGCTTGGAGGGAGAAAAGTTGCTATGTGACATCATGTCACTACTCTGTGACCTCTTTACTGGGGCCAATAATCCTGGTGCTGAAGACCGTCCCACACAGCCAGTGCTTCATGGCCAAGTAGTTCTTCAGCAAGGGCAAGCTTTGTATTTGGAAGGTTCAGTTCCAAGTTTTAGTCCAACAGAGATTTCAGAAAAATGGTGATTCATGATCAGTTCTGGTCAGGAAGAGGTAATAGGTTTTGGATCAGGGTTGGCTCTATGACAGGAGCTCCTCATCTACCTCCACAATGCAATATTCTGTACTACAAGGTACCACAGACTGTGCACTAATGGCATGTGGCAACCAGGCCAAAACAATGTGAATAGGAGAGAACTTTAAAAATGGGGCGAGGGAACAGGCTGGTATGGGTCAGTAGCAGTAGCTGTACAGCAGAGACAAAACAAAGCTAAACTTGTCTGCATAGAAGGATCATGAACCACATATTTCACTACTTTGCTTACTGGTCTCATAAGAATATGAAATTGTAAAATATTCAGCGATAGCAAAATATGGATTAATCTTCTGGCCCACAATACAGGCTGTCCAAGGGAGAGAAAGATCAAACCCCAGAAAGCAGAGCTAAACAACTGCTATTTAAAATGGATGAAAGACGAGTAACCCAGTAATATAAAAGGGTTACTTCTCCGTAAGTGGCAGCAACGAAGTAAGAATGCTGCATTATCACTAAGCAAAGCACACTGAGGAGAAGCTTGCGCATCTGGAACTAAGAAACATAATTATGATTGTTTTAGCCTAAGATGGCATGTCTCATTGGGACACAATGTCAGCAGTGTGCAGCTTCAGTTATGGTAACAGCATGGGGAGGCTGGTGGTTGTGGGTCTTGTTTCAGATGATCCTTTTCATACCAGCGTCCGAAAAGCGTCACAGTGATGATTGGCTTTGTTGGTCCTATCTTACTTATCAAACGCCCATCACTCAATACCTAATTGGAAAAGATAAGAGAAGGATACAGAGGAGTACTCACAGGAACAAGTTAAAAGCTGACAAGGATGTGACCAAACAACGAGAAGATACGTCAAACCACCTTGCTCACTGAAACCAGTGACTTCATGAAGCGGACGTTGAATATATCCAATTACTTGCTATGAGCAAGTTTCCTCTGGCTTTTCTGAGTCAGCTTCTTCCATTACTAAGACCCAGAGAAATCTAATGTGAAACAGCTCGAGAGCATCCCATTACCTCAAATTCCCCAGGASCCAGCTGAACCCCGCTGTACAGGACTTCTGGAAAGACATAGCTAGTGCCAAACGTGCCACTCAGGGAGAACATGTCAAACTTGGTCTGTGCAGTCTCCACGGGCTGYCCACAGCTTTTTGGGTCTCTGCTTTTACACTTCAGCAGCGTACATATCTGTGGGGGAAAGAAGACAACAATGTATTTAGCAAGATGGAAACACTCTGGTAGGAAACTCTTGTGTCATCAGATCTAGTGTGTGACAGAGCGGGTGACTCACACAGGACATCTTTCACAACCTTAAAGCAACTTCTTTTTAGCTGTAGTGCATTTTTTCACCCCTGGATCTGACYGGAGCATGTTCCAGAACTGCACGGATTTAGTAGACAGAAACAAACTTTCTGGAGAAAGCTCTGCCAGAGTAATTTAYTTCATGCCTGAAGGCCAGTCCTGTCACTTGCACTAATTCTTCCAGTTCCCAGTTCTTTCATATCAAGATTCCCCCTTCACCTGTCTTAAGACGAGACAGTGGATGGAAGCTTGGAACAAAGTGAAACAAATGAAACAGGTCTCCTCATAAGTACATTGTACAACTGTAARCTCAGGACCTTTGCCTGGCATTTGTACATGTTGCTAGGGAGAACCCCGTAGATGGCCTGGTAGTCTATGGGAAAACTGAATTTGATTGTCTCYGTTTGATTATCTCCATTTGATTATCCCCATTGAATTTGATTATTTCCTGGTGAAGAGCTGTCCAGGTAATGAAGCAAGCATCCCCTGTTCCCCAGCTTTGTGTTRGCAGTTGCAGCACATAGAGGAGAACAGTGATGGTAATGCAGACTGACTTTTCTTTTGTCCYGAGGGTTAATTCTCCAGCTTTAATCCAATAGGTGTTTATGAGCAACGTGCAGGAACAAAAATATGGGGCCAGCACTCCTGTGAAGATTCAAAGGATGCCGGCTGGCTTTGCTGGCGGGTGAAGGAGGAGTCTGCCTAGTATTGTGTTAGATATTAGGGAGTCAGGAAAAGCATCTCTGCCAACAACAGGAGTACTATTCATCAGCAAACTGCTGAAGTGCAAATCAGCAGGCACAGAGAATCTGGTTCTCTCAGTCTGCTCTAAGGAAATGGCAAAATTAATGAGGGGGAAGAGTTGAAATTCCTGCCTTCTCTAGAACATTCAGTACCGGTAGAGACCATCTGTGCACTTTCATAAGGACTGAAATAAATTTTCCAGGCAAGCTCACCAAGAACACCGCTTCTATTCAAGCTACCTTCTTAAATGTATTAGATGAGCTAAGACTTCCCCTACACTGTGGTTTCTACAGCTGGTAATGCAAAGGCCCCGTTGGCAGAGAGAAGCAAGTAAATAAAAGAATGATTAATCTCCTGGCACAATCACTTAACCATAAAAGCAAATAAAGGTTTGCAATATGGCTTTAAGCAAATTCAACCAAGGTGTAACTCACTGTCTTCCCAAACATTTGATTAAGAGATTGGAAGAATGGGCATTTCCTTAGCACTCATATGTCATTTCTGTAAGAATCATTGCTATGATCTGAGTAATAACAAAATGTTAACATTTTTGAGAATCCAAATTATCAGAGTATCTCATAAAGATAAATGTGTTTTAAAGTCAATATTTGATTAAGACTTTTTGGAAAGAGATACAGAACCCTTACTCACAGATATTCACAGGGTACCAGTCCTTGGCTGCCTAAAAGGAAAAAAGAAATAGCCAAGGTACTCTGGGATTTTAAAGGAGATTGAGAGACCTCTCTGCTACAACAGAGCTTAAGGAGAACAAGATGCCAAATTTCCTGTCAGGTGATTTCTGTGTAAATGAAGATGTCTACATAAATTTCATTGCCAAAGAAAGACATGCTGGGTGTTATAACTACTCTGAGGATGATGTGAAAGGTCTGCAGTATACTGCCTTGGGTGAGATCGGCAGTCTCATTCTTGTGATASAGAGGAGAACAGTCGGAGAAGAGAACTCTAAAAGATTCAGAGTTCAGTGTGATGAACAGAGAAGTGGGATGCGAGCATGCATGAAGRGGCCATTGCTATACAGCCAGGTTCCTCTGACTCAAGCATCAAGGATGGTATAGCTGAGGAAGAAGAGGCTCCTCAGGTATGTAACGAGGTGCCGTCTTTGAAAGAAGATACAGAAGTCTTAGCAGCTGAGCCACAGTCTTAGGCTGTGGGTTTGAAATCGGCTTTGCAACGTGTTGGGTTTGGACTGCCAGTGCAGAAGGAAGAGGCCAGAGGATTGGGAGCAGTAAAAGCTTCCTGCACGAGAAGGAAATTGTGGGGCACGGGAGGCAGTGGGCATCTGGGGAGACTGCCCTTCCTGCGCAGAGCACCGGCCCGCGCCCCCCGAGCTGCCCCACGGCCCGGCCGCCGCATCACAATGTGCCGCGGTGGGTCCCACAGTGACCTCGGCCGCGGCCAGCAGCGCCCGGGCCCCAGTGCGACTCTGTGCCGGCGCAGGGCAGCGTGGGGAGACGCAGGCTCCCAGCTCAGCGGCACTACCTGGCACAGGRACGCGGCTTCAGGTGCCCGCTCGTGGCACCATGGGCCAGGCGAACTGCTGCGGCGGGACGGGTGCTGCCAGCCCCGCTGGCGGCAGGCAGGCACGGCCCCGGGGCCTTGGCCTTGCCCGGGGGGCTCCTCGCGCCCGCCTCGGGCTCCCGGGCAGGGAAGCCTCCCAGCCCCAGCAGCCGCCGAGCCTCTTTGTGGCGAGCAGGAGCCCCCGGCTCCTCCTCTGCGACCGCGTGCAGGTGACGCGGCACCACCGCACCAAGGACAGGCACCTGCTGCTCTTTCCTGGGGCCATCGCTATCGCCAGCTTCAGGTCAGCAAGCAAGGCGGAAAGGGCCTCCTTGGGGCCGCCTGCGCCGCGGCTGGC
>NW_028185928.1:532478-565190 GCF_003343005.1 Rhea americana
CCTTACTTAGAGATACTCACAGAGTACCAGTCCTTGGCTGCCTAAGAGGGAAAAAAAAAAAAAACAACAACAACAAAAAAAAAAAAAAAACAGTGCACTCTGGGAATTTAAAGGAGATCTCTCCACTCCACTGCAACAGAACTTATGCAGAACAAGAAGAACAAGATGCCAAGTTTCCTTTATCAGGTGATTTCTGTGTAAATATTGATGTCTACATACATTTCAATGTCAAAGACAGACATGCTGGGTCTTATAAGCACCCTCAGCACCATGAGAAAGGTCCACAGCATGCCAGCTCAGTTGGGATCAGCAGCCACATTCTTGTTATGGAGAATGAGAAGGGTGAGCGATGACTGCTCTGAATGATTCAGAGAGACTCATGATGTTATTCAGCTGTTGTTCACGTATGTGTGCTCCTATAAGAGCTGTATAGATAGTGCGACTGTCAGCAAAATTAGGATGCAGGAACTTGGTTAGTTGTGGACCAGCATGTCACTCTAATACTTACCCCTTTTGCTCCCTAAAATCGTACCCATAACCCTTTCAGATCTTTAGGAGGGGAGAGGAAGGAGGCATGCTGGATTTAAAGGTAAAGAGACTTGGGCATTTCAGTAACTACTTCTCCTTGTTGACAAATAGGATTCCAGAGCTGCAGAACACAAGAAGAAAGTCATAGTCCTTCCTCCCCAACCTGATCAGGAGCTGAAGGTTTCTCCCAGAAAATAAGCTTCCTAAAATAATAGTCTCCCAAATAAATCATTACCTGCAGATAGTATTGTCCTTCAACAACATGAAGTCCATCAAAGGCACCTAACACATAAACTTCATCTTCTTGTTTCCCTGCCATCTTGTAGCTCAAGTGACAGCAGAGGTCCTTCTGGCAAACTGTGAGATTCCCTTCAGACTTAGTGAGCTCAGTGAAAGTGAAGCGGTCATGGAAGATGAGCCCACTGAAATCATAGTTATTTGGTAAGAATCTCTTGACACTTGAAGCATATAAGCTCCAGTTGGCAGCAGGACAGTAGGTAGGAGAAAGGCGAGGGTGTGAACTGAGTTCAGCAACAAGGAGGTGACCATCCTCTGTCTTCATATTGTAATAATATGCTCTGGCTCCATCTGGTGCATAAATACCACTTCCTGAAAAGAGCACAATTTTGAGTCCAAAAAGAATCAGACATTTCATAYTGTCCTTTTAATTGTTCCATTGCTAGTGTACTCATCAATACTTACATCATGCAATGTAAGTATTGCAGAAATTCTAGTGTCCTCAAAGGGGAACTTTAAAACCTTAGTTCACAGCGATCATGCTTTGGCAAAGAATACAATTTATATCTCCTCATGAGATCTGCTTAGTGTAGCCAAAAGACAGAGGTTTATTTATGGCCTCCCCAGTTCTCTTTTCTCCCATACACAGAGTGGCATAATAATGCCTCTATTCTGGGTTTGTTTATGTAACAGAACCATCCACTAGCTGGGAATGTCCAAAACATAACACATGCAACTATCACAGGCCTATCCTGATGGACATGGAAGGATATAGCAGCGCTCTAGCCCAGTTAAGAACTTCTCCCTGCATGGTGAATTCACACCTGACCAATGCCAAATGATTGGGGGAGGGAGAATCAGTGCACTTACAAGGGAACATATATCACACACTACATTGCTGAAGAGCTCTGCCCCTCAATCACATAATATCGGATAACAAGCAGCAGACTGTTAGACATTTCAAAGATGAAGGCCTAGGCAATACGGTGATTTCAGAACACAATAAAGATACTTGCCTGGCTAAAATATATTATCCCATAAGCTAAGCTCTAGCAAAATATAGCATCATGCTCTTAAGAGATGCCACATTATTAGCAGCATTTCTGCAACAGGCCTGAAAATTTATTTTTAACAATTTTCCCACAACTATGTTAAAAGCAGCTACAAACAAATCTTGAGTTTGGCCAGAATAAATGGAGCTGAGCATTGGATTTGCAAGTATGTTTATGATTCTGCATTTAATAGTAGGATCACAGGCAACAGGGAATAACGCATAAGCTTCAGAAGTTTCTACTCAGATAGAGGCAGTAGCTTAACTTTCTACTTGCTTTGGGGCAGTAAAATAGGGAAAGGAAGTTCCTAAGAAGCTAGAGAGGAAAAAAGACAAGATCGTGAATTTTGCTGTGCCTTATATAGCATGAGTTGGGATAGCACTTCTCAGGTTTAAAATTTGGTGACTGAAGTCTTCACCTTCCAAATAAATGCATTATAAGCCTCTGCAAAAAGCACCTTGTAGAACAGAGAATAGAGATTCACGCTTATAAAGATTTTTCAGAGAGTTAAAATTAATTACCTGTCATTGCCAAGCCGATGTTGTGTGTATTTGCTGAAAGTAAATTGACACCCATGCCCATAGCCCAGGCAGAGTGAAACTCAACAGCAGTCAAAAAAGGCAAGACATTCATCCAAGCAGTTGGGAACAGCACGGTGTCCACCTGTAAATCCCTCACCAGGACCACTGCAGGGTCGTGGAAAAGTATGTCAAAGCAAGTGAAGATGCCAAACTTCCCAAAGGGTGTCTCAAAAGTGACAGTTTCTGGCTCTTTAGGGATATTAAACTGAATTTCTGACATAAAAAGGTTATACTATAGGGAAGAATAGGAAAAAAATAAACAAAGAAGGGGGGGGGGAGAGAGAGAGAGAGAGAAAACAGTTAAAGATAACTCCTGTAATATCCTTGTGCCACTGAATAAGACTATTCAGAATGAGTAGAGAAGCTTTTTAACCTGTTTTTGAAGTCTTTTTCATATGTAGAAAGTCAGGCTAAGATCGGGTAATCACTATAGGGCCCAAAAGGTGAATATGGGGATATATATGTTGCTCTAGCATCGAGACAAAAAGCAGCTTGCTATCTGTAGATTTGTAGGCTTTGATTTGCCACCTGCTACTCCCATGAAAATACCCTCTCCAATTTCCCCACATAGTTTAAAACTCTGACAACCCAAAAGACAAGAGACRTTATAATGGAAGAGGAACACAAAAGAAAGAAAGAAAAGAGAGATACAGAACTGATGACTTTGATGTAGGGATGTGTGGAAGGACTGGAAGCACATAGTACCAGGAAGAATTGTGCACCATTACAGAGAGACTTTGAAACAGAGAAGAAAAAATATTGTGATGGTGGGAAAGAGACAGATAGTCTCAGCCGGCAAAAACACAAGCATGAGATGTTCTCATGCTGTGCAACATTTTTCTTCCAGCTTCTATTCTCCTTTAAGATTTGACTTTACTAAAAGAGTCCTTTTACTGTACAAGTTGCTTAGAAAATAAACATATGTAACCGWGCCAGAAAGCAGGTTCGTGTTTGTTGGGGCAATATTTCAAACCTGAATTTGGAACTCAGCTCCAAGCTGTGTGGGCCTAGTTGGTACAAAGGGGACTTCACTTCAGTAATTATCAGTTTTCCCCTCACCTAGTTTGCACAGAAAAATATCTTGGCATCATCCATGGAGAAGTAGGTAAAATAGTGAATCCAAAGTGCATTAAATAAACAACCAACTTCAGACCATCTTTATCAGCATGATATCTGGTATACTAAACCCAAACAACCTCAATGTACCTTACAGTTAGGTACCTGAAACTGAAAAAAGCAAGCAATCATACCCAGTGAAAGTATCAATTCAGTCATCTCCTTTTACTCTCAGCATATCCAATTAATTCCTGTTAAGTAAAAATTGGGCTGAAATGAAACATGAGAGGGTGAGAGAGAGCAAAGTGAGAGCAAGTGAGAGAGCAAGGGAGCAAAGAGATCAGCCTGCCTTAAATTAGATTCTTCCTGTAGGATGAGAAGCAGAAAACATTTTAAATTTCTGGAATACAAAGGAATAGTCTCAGGCAACGCTAAGAAAACTAAAGAGTTTGTTTGTTTGTTTGTTTGTTTGTTTGTTTTTACTCCCTTGCTCAGGCGGCAAAATTTCTAGTAAAAGGGTAAAAGGTAGTTAATAAACTGAGGAACTCAGCCAAAAATGTCTGGCACTAAATCGGACCTGAGCAATCATTTTTCATTCCAGCCTGCTTTCGTTTAGAAACATCACAGCATATACAGCTTTAGAGTCAGTATCTCCCAACAAAATAAATATTCTTTTAAGTTATGAACAACAGCTAAGAAAAAAAAAGCAACTCCATGGGACAAATAAATGACATTAAATTCRCTTTTAAAAAGAAGACATTTTGGAAACTGTGGAAAAATAGCTCCTGTCTTTCCAAAACCATTTCTTACCTTATGATAACGTGCTACTAATTTCCCTTCTGAGTCAAAGACAACATCAGTATTGTACTGATAGCGACCATCGTTGGGGCAGCTGGGGTCACTGGAGTTACACAACTTCTTATCCCCAGTGTTTGCCACCACGTAGATAGAGTTGTTCCTAGCGATGCAGCTGAGTCGTTCCTGCACAGGAGCAGGAGCAAATCTAACATGTTTTAGACAAAAGAAAAAGAGACAAATAAACAGAGTGCAGAGGACCCTCTGGCAGCACCTCTGATCCTGTCCCAAGGCAGTATGGGCAGAGAGGTGCAGCAGCTGCAGCACTCCTGCAGATGCTTCCTGCGCTTGGGGCATGCACAGGAGCCCTCCCACCAGCAACCAGAGGGAAATGCCTTGGGAGGCTCACGGGATGCATCCAACCCGCTCTGTGAACATACTGCTATGCACAAGGCAGGGTAGCCCCAGACACAGCACTCTTCTTGCAGTGCAATACACAGATCTACTTTCCTGAAACCTAAACACATGAAAAAATGGAATAAAGATATGCTTAGACATTCTGCCACCACACACACCATATTCAATAACAGGTGGTGGATACTTATGTTACTTGTGTCTCACTTTAAGAATCACAAGACGTGCACCTTTCCCAGCATTCATCCCATACTGCTAATCTTCATCTCGAATCCATTGAGGAATGTTCTCACATTTATAATACTACGGTCTTTAGACCTCGTTATCAAGCATGCAGATGTGAAAAGGGCAGGCAACCATAGCTGAGGTTCTGTGACTCCAATACTTTTTTTCTGTAAAGTAGGGACATAAAGTCCAGTGCTCAACTGCAGGTTGTCATGTCCTTGCTGGAACGTGATCCTTGAATGATTGATCTTGTTTCAGAGCACAGAGACTCCAGTAATTATAATCTTATCTTATCTTGATTGTGGAAAACTAAGATTTGAAGTTCCTGGGTTTATATAACACAGAGATTTGGACTTTGACTAACAAACTCATCATTCAGTTACTAGCTGCTCATAAACTGGTTTTCCACGTAAATGGTATGTATGTTTTTATTTGAACATAGCATTTTCCAGCAATAAGTAAATAAATAAATAATAAAAACCTTTTGTTACAATATTTTCAATTAGCACTAGTCAAAATAGTGTAGGAGAAAAAAATGAAAGCATAATGTGAAGTGCTATATTCTGGCTACAAAGCTTTTCTAAATGCAAAGTGGAAGTTTTCTCTACATTTAGCAATCRAAATTCTGTATATTGTTTACAGAATTTTTCTTTGTAATGTTTTATTCAGAATGTACATTAAAAAAAACAAAAGGATTCCCTTTTCAATYGGTCATGCACATGCTACATATTTTATCATAGAGCTTACCTTAATATCATATTAYGCAACTATTATTGAAACTTACCCTGATATCAGAAGAATCAGCAATTCTTACACAGTTATTGAGAGTAGCTCACTTCTCTGTGAGACACTAGTTTGAAACCACACACAGCACTGCAGAAGGACTCACCTTTTGGGATCAGTGCAAGGAATCCAGTTCACCTCTGGATCAGGAATATCCTCCAGGTAGGGGTAGATGGATTCTCTGGTGAAAMGCCAGCCATAAATGCCGTCTTCAGGAGTCACAATGATGTGGGCACCCTGGCAGGACAGGCTCCATTAAGAATTCACCAGTACTCAGGTAATCAGGAGAATCAGCAGAAGGGAAAACACAAACTGACAGCGCTAATAGTGCATCTACTACCTGCTGGGCRGCTTCTTTGATGGCCCCTTCCAAGATGTCCATATTTTTGTTCATCAATGCCAAAGCATCGTCGGGAGAGGGAGGCTTGCTGGTGAGCGCTGGCAGGATCACCGAGTGCTCGTACACAGCCGCGGTGAAGCTGTCCCAAGCAACGGCCTGGAGCACTGAGAGGGTGAAAACCATGCCCTGTACCAGAGGCTGGAAAGCGAGCATGGCTGGTGCCTTGTACTCCCTAGAAAAGCTCACAGTCACAGAGAAATGGTTAAAAGGGAGCATACACGTAAAAGGGTAAAGTTTAACTTAAAGAAAGGAGGGACAAAGTGCTGATCTGTTAAAGCATTATCTTGGAATCCACATTTGTGGTGCCAGACAAGAAAGCATATTACACTGCTGAAACTCAAGATACTTGAAAATTGGCAACTTAAATAGTCGGTCACAAAACTGCTGTCAGTGCCAAGAGTAGCTGCGCCAATACAAAAATAGGTTATCAAACATGTGACTAGAAAGAGTTGTCCAAGTTCTGTTGTTATGTTTGTTTCTGCTACGGATTTCAACACACTTTTTTACTTTGCACTTTTTTTTCTTTATAAATAGACATTGTGATAGATTTTTGCTGTGTACTTTGTATCAGTTTTGATACCCAGATAAAAGGCAGATTTGTCAACCCTGGTGCAAGTGTTTTATAAAGTCTGAACAGCAAGAATGAGGGCCCAAAGAACCATTTGCTTTATTCCAGTGTCTTTACACTCCTCGTTTCCTTTGCTACATGTCATTGTTTGTAGCTTGGTTCCCAGAGTTTCTTTGGASCAAAGTCATTACGTTATCCCACTATATTTAGATGAAATACACTTAACGTGCCACTGATAAAAGCAAGGGACAGTTGTATCCCACTAGTTTTCAGATTGAAGATTAAAACAGAACAAAATACTTCCCACAAGTTCCAAAACTGATTAAAAAAAGGCACAAAACTCAACCTTATTGTTCATTAAGCCAGCTCTTAAAGAGTAATAATAAAAAAGAGAGAGAGAGAGAATTTAAAGGAACTTGATTACATTTTGAGCTGCTTCATCTTTCAGTGCTTACACAAAATCATCTTAYCCCCGAAGAAAAAATTACCCTTTGGCTTCATTCCCACTAAGACAATACAACAGGGGCAACTAAACTGTAGAACAGCTCTAAGTATCATCTGAGGACATCCGACTATATGAGGAGGTCAATGCTTAGGGGTCTTTTTGGTTATAGATTACTTTYCAACAGCCTTCCACAAGAAGATATGTATCTAGAGGGAATGTTTTCCTCTGAAATCAGGCAGGTAAGCTGCCAGCCTGGCCACTTCCCAAGTACCTCCTTACCTGGCTGCCACTCACCTGAAGCAGAAGGATGGGCTGTTCCCCAGGCTCCCTGGGATGCTGGTACCTCAGCTTATGCTCCTCTCGTCTGGAAAAAAAAAATGCTTATTGAAGAAGTCTTCACCTTTAACTCCTTACTTCAGTTCAGTACAGATACATTTTCCTATGATATTTTCCACAGGAAAGGACACTCTAGTACCAGTAGGGTTCTCATTGGTAAAGGCTTTTCCTGAATAGCAGGAAGCAGAACAGGGTACATGCCTTCTGCTTGCAGCAGGCTCTCTTTGTARAGCGCTCTCTTCTAATTCAAAAGTGTTGCACATGAAAGCAATAGCTAGAGAGCTCCCTGCAAGAGCAGTGCCGACTGAGGGTTTCAAGCACTACGAACATCAATGCGCATCTGACAATGTTCATCTCTATCTGTACACTTTACTAGATATAACATACTCATTCAGGAGCCRTAGATGTGAACCTTTAAAAGACTTCAGTAGAGATTTTGGTGATAATTGAAGGAATATAGCTTGGAACCTTTTATTAATTTATTTTATTAGTTCCAATTTTCACATCAGCTGAAATACAGCTTGGGTCACATTAATCACAACCAGACACAAGCCTGGAGGAAGCAGTGAATGTCCTTTTGTTTAGGACCAGCTAAGGAAACAGTAAATCCAGGAAGGTGACTGATCGAGAGCAAAAAACGACAGTTGYAGGGGACAGAGCGTTGCTCTGCACTGCCCACAGGACAAGGAGGTTTCAGCTGGGTGGAGGCAATCCTGCTGCCTCTGTGCCAACAGGCACTACCACCCASTGCCTGCCAAATGAGGAAGTAACCTAGCACCAAGGTAGTAACTCTGGTTAAAAATACAAATCTGCCTTACGAAACAACAGCAGCATAGGCTATAGGTAGCATATGGKGAAGTTTATCCGAGAGCTTTTGCTACCTTTCACACGACTGCTGTCCCACCCTTGTGCTCCCTCTGCTACTGTCTGAAGATGAGGGCTTTCTGAGAACTTACTTACACAAAACAGAATGTAATTTGATGTTAAAACAGCTTTGCTGTGGAGTCAGCCTACCTTCCAATCGTGGTTCTGCTTGTTGTGCTGAGAGAGATCCTGTGCAAGGTTAATCCTTTTCTGGAAAAACCTGTGTGAAGARACACACCTGCAACCATGCAATCGCTGCCCAGAAGCAGTGGGAGTATGCACTCAGGGGTGGGGAGAGCAGGAGCCATCCCTTTTTAGCAACAGCACATGGTTATGTTGCTTAGCTAKGACAGAACATTGTGTACTAGGATTTAGACAAAAATGTAGAAGCAGGGTACTTTTCATTTGTACAAAATAAGAGTGTTCTCCATTACCTCTATTATGCGACTGCAGCACAGGGTTACAATTTAATATCCTTCTATAAGCTAAAATCTAACTTTCACAACATTTACTTTGTTTACTTTGTTCAAATACAAAGTATTTTATGTCCACTAAGTTTTTTTTTTTTTTATGTTTTTTAGTCAGATTAAATGTGAATRTTGTTTTTATTTCAAAACGAACCTTCAGAATAAACAATCAACTTAACTCTACATAGTTATCTTAGCTATACTACCGGAATAATTTACTCCCAAACACACCTCCTTTTCTGTTGTTTTGTTGTTGTTGCTGTTTTCTGGAAAGTACACTCCGCTTTCAGTGTAGTGCCTGTACCCACACACRTGCAAGTGCATTCAAGCTACTAGCCAGCTTTTCCTAAAATCTGCCTGCAAAGTCTTGACTTTCCTTCACGTCAGCATGAGCAACCATTTCACTGGGAGACAGACAACTACGAAGTTGCTCATTTCTGAGAACTTTTTTAGGGAGACCCACCTGACTGCTCAAAAAAGATGGCACAGTTTTCACTTAGTTTTGTGGAAAGGTCATTTTCCACACCTTAAAACTGTGGCCAGAAAAAGCAGGCTTCTCAAACTGTAATTTAGGGCACAACCCAGAAAAATATTAYAGCAACATGTGCTGAGCTGAATATCTAGCTTTGAAGCAACAGTGTTTTGAGGCTTCCTTTCTATTTCTAAGTGATAATTTTAAAAGTTTACCCATTTGGCTTCAGTGTTTCTACTCATCTCTGATTTAAAAAAGGGTATATTTAGAGACAGGGCTGAACAGAGTTCCAGAACTGTCCAGCTCTGTATTGCAAAAAAAAAATTATTTATGTTGCAGAATCAAGCCAACAAATCAATGTGCAATGATAATATTAATAGACAGCACAACTTGAGCTATAGAATGTCATTATAATTATKGGCATTAACATTAACATTATGATTCTTCAGAATCACAGGAATAAACAGGTGAGATCTTAAAGGATCTACAATGAATTACGGTGAAGCTTGTTCTGTGTGTGGTGGGTCCTTTTCATACCACCTTCCAAAGAGTCTTACRCTCAAAACTGCTCTAGATGTACGAGTCTGGCTTATCCGACGTCCATCAGTTAGCACCTAATTATGGAAAAGTAAAACAAACACGAACATCAACAAAGCCGGATTATTGCATGACAGACACAATGTATTATTTTTACTATTCTTGACAYAGCTAAGCAACATCTTGAAAAAAAGACAAAGCAAAGCACAGTCAAGTCTCTTACTCAGACAGAGCTACCATAATGTCTGAGAAAAACTAGACTTCTCTCTTGAGCAAAATTTCATTCTAGATTTTTGGGGAAGTAGGTATTGATAGGGGATTTTGCCTTTAGTCTGTAAGTACTCCAATCATTTAGAATGGGTGAAAGGAATGAGGGAAACGGAGTGACTATACTGGCCTACTCAGACGTGGTGAACAACACTTTGGGAATGCAAAACTAAGCAGAAATAAAGCTACCTGGAACTCAAGCCAATTACTGAAATAGAGGGCACTGACAGTTTCCAAGTTGGTCCTGTGTCTTGTAGTGGCTTTTTGGCCATTTGTGTTGCAAGTCTGACAACCTGGAAGGGTGTGACATTACCTCAAATTCCCCAGGRGCCAGCTGAACCCCGCTGTACAGGACTCCTGGAAAGACATAGYTAGTGCCAAACGTGCCACTCAGGGAGAACATGTCAAACCTGGTCTGTGCAGTCTCCACGGGCTGCCCACAGCTTTTCGGGTCTGTGCTTTTACACTTYAGCAGTGTGCWTATCTGTGGGGGAGAGGATACAAAAAGCAGTTTACCTCTAAGCTTTTAACAATCAAGAGCTGYGCTTGATAGGAAGAAAAGCTCTCATGATGAAGGAACAATCCGATACATCTACTCATTTATTTAGACTAAAGGGATCCGTGGATGTTCTTGGCACTTGAAATAAGACAGTTCTTCACCAGCATCACAGCAAATCACCGTCTGTGTGTACACATGCATTTATGTATGCACACATGAATAATGCATATGCATTTAGTCAGGGAAGTTGAACAGTTTGTGACCTAGGTAAGYTACTTCAGCTTTCTCTGTTTTCTAAATAAAACTAAGTCATAAATATTTGCCTACTCTTATTGGGAATACTGTGAAGATATAAAGAGAAGACATAACGGTTTAATAYATTAGAAAAAGCATTATATAAAAAATAAAGAATAAATATGTGTGAATACAAAGGTTATGTCTATATATAATTTCTTCATTTTATTAAACTACTACCAGCTGGAGCATTTCATTAGCACTGTGRTAACATCCATAGCAAAAACTAGCTCTCTGTTGTGACAAGAGCCTATTGAGACAGTAAGAACTCTAAGGTCTCTCTCCTTTCATACACAAATATGGAAATTTCCTCAAGTGTTATAGCACAGGATCAACTCAAGGTCTTGATTTTCAAAATTTGTATCATAGAGAGAAAAAAGGAGCAATATGCTTAATAAAGTCAAAATGATTCATGAAGAAAAATACTTTGTGGGGAGCCTAAAAATAARTATCCTTATAAACTACCACAGTTAAAAATGGAACAAATGCAAAGAGGATGAAAAGAGAGTATTCCAGCTCTCCCTCTGTCCAAATAAGAATAGAAAACCTTTACCTGCCAATAATACTGTTCTTCAACGGTATGTAGCCCATCAAAAGCACCTAAAACATAAATGTCATCTTTTTGTTTTTCTGCCATCTTGTAACTCAAATGGCAACAGAGGTCCTTCTGGCAAACGGCAGGATTTCCCTCAGGTTCAGTGAGTTCAGTGAAGGAAAAGATATCATGGTAAAAAACTCCACTGAAGTGCTGGTCACTTGATGGAAGCTGTTTGATGCTGCTGGCATGCAATTTCCAGTTAACAGCAGCAGGATAAGTGGGACACAGATGTGGGTGTGAACTCAGTTCTGTCACCAAGTAGTGACCATTTTCCATTTCTGTATTATAATGATATGCTCTTGGACCATCGGGGGCATAAATACCACTCCCTGCAAAAATATAAAAACAAAAAACTCTTAATATGAAAGCAAGTGTGAGGTGCAATTAAGTAGTCTTTACTAATTAAAAAAGCACCAAATTTTACTCTAATGCTGACCAGACTCTTTCATAACAAAGTTAAACCTTCACAGACTACAATTACGATCTAACGCTTTCTGCAGCTAGTGGAAAGTAGACCAAACTATGATATATTGTAAGTGACAAGATCAGAGCAGTAATTATATGCCGTTACACATATTTTAAGTCATGAAGTTCAATCTTCATTAAATTTTTTGTCTCTTTGACAAAATATTTCTGATTAGAGTGAACGGTAATACTGTCGTATCAAAAAAAAATGTAAGGAAAAACATTACCAAAGTCACACATATGTGCAAGCTGTTCACATAAATACATCTTTAAAGCCAAGAGTAAAACCTATTCACAAAGAATAATGGCTGTATGCTTAAGATTACCAATGCCTCAGAACAATAGGCATGTCCCAAAATTGCTTTCATTTGGAAGGCAAAATTTAGGACTCAGTGAGCTTCTCTCATTTCTGTAAGTACATGCTCATTAAACTTAAGCATGAACTCTARCATTTTTTTTTATAAAAATATAAAGTGAAAACAGAGCCTACAAAGAAAATTTTACATAAGCTCTCCATTTAAGAAGCAGTGTTTGCAAGAAGACATATTGAGAACATTTCTCAGCACTTGTTTGCCACCTAGCGGAGAAAAAAAATACTGGCCTACGGATCAATAAAGCATTGACAAACATCAAGATAGGATTCAGAAGATAATGCATCACATGCATTCCATTTCAGGACTACTCATTTAATCACAGGATTAAAGGTGTTCTAATTAATTTAAACATTTCTGAGTTCTTATACAAACYACATTTTGATTCCCTTCCTAATCTTGCTGGCATGTGCATGCATGCTTAAAGTTTATGGRTATTTCTGCTCAGGTCAGCAAGATTACACAGATAAAAATACTATCCATGAGAACAAGATCAGTTAGACCAATATCACAATACCTGCCATATCCAAACTGGAGCTGCGCGTATTCGCTGAAAGAAAGTTGACACCCAGTCCCATAGCCCATGCTGAGTGGAACTGGACAGCTGACAGAAGTGGGAGAGTATTACCCCAAGCTGTTGGGAATAGTATGGTGTCGACCTGAAATCTGCTTGTCAAGACCACAGCAGGGTCATGGCAGAGTATGTCTGCACAAGTGAAAATGCCRAAGTATTCGAAGGATATATTGAAAGTCACAAATTCTGGCTTCTTGGGATAATTAAACTGTTTCTCTGTCACAAAAGGTTGTACTGTTTGTGGAAAGGAAGGAATGGGGRAAAAAAAGAAGATTCAGAAAGAAATTAGACCACTTATATCAGATGATAATATTGAATATAGTACTGATATTCACTTAACCACAAGCAATTGAGCATAAAGTTCTGTGAACTTGCTCTAGCTTCATTTTATAAAGGAAAATTCATACCATGCAACAAAATTCAAGCACAAATATCCATGGATCTGGCTTATAACAGTGAAGGGGATTTGCATTTAATTATCAAGAGTTTATAATATTAAAGTTTTCTCATCTCATGTGCCACCTCCTACCGAGAAGCAGTAAAAATACACAGCTTTTTGAGTTGCAATTAATTTGATGCAATTACTTGCTATTTCAAATAGCAAGAATAAAGCTCTCTGAAGGCAATGACTTTTACCTGTCCTGTAACGCTTGCTAAATAATGACTATAGAAATACACTTAAGCCTGGGAAGTTGCTTTTGTTTCATATCTTTATTTTCCTGAGGATCACCTCATGGTGAAAGCAAATCTTCGCACCTTCAGGTCTCCCTTCTGTTGCTGTCATGGGACAGAATATCAGTGATATATTGACATATGCTAATTCAACATTCTGCTTCAGTTCTGGATTCAGCTGCTAGAGTAAGGTAGTTTACCATTTCTTTCTTCTACATTACTTTTAGTTATCATTACCTAAACAATGCAGACTCAAAAAATAGTGTGATTTATTAAGGAAAATAAAACTTAAGCTTCTTTTCCTTTATAATACTGATATGTCAACAAAACTGGGCTGAACAATATCATTACTTAATTTGATGGAAATATCTTTATAGAATGAAAAGGTCATTATGTCAYGCTTGTTGTTAATTTAGAGTCCAGATTAAAAAACATAAATCCAAAATTGTGCAGTATACCTTTGAATAACAGCTATTTTTGTATTCACAGATATTCCTATATCTTAAACGTGTCCTACAGCATGCATGGAATATATTACAGAAATGTAATTTCTGCATTTAATATTTTTCTTTCAAATAAATCTTGACCTTTTTGAGAATACTAACTAAAATCAAAAGGATTACGATGAGAAAAAACTGTAAAGAAAAAAAGGTGAATGAAGTTGTTTGAAGCTATTTATGACAAGTACATGGTATCTAACTTGTCCTCGTTTCACATTTTAAATTATCCATAACCATTTCTAAATGGAGATCTCATTCMCATCAGCCCACTCCCACTTCCACAGCAGAGGCAATATCTTTCAGGATCAGTACATGGAATCCAGTCCACCTGTGGGTCTGGGATATCCTCAAGATAAGGGTATATTGTTTCCCTTGTGAAGRGCCAGCCATAAATGCCACCCTCAGGAGTCACAATGATATGGGCACTCTAACACAAACATACCAAAAAAAAAAAACAGGAGGGATTTTCCCCCCTATGAATAACCAGTGTTTACCAAACTGCACGTCTCTAACTAGGTCATAATACCTGTTTTGTTGCTGCTTTGATGGCTGCTTCCAAAATATCCATATTTTTGTCCATTAGCATGRAGGCATCCTCAGGCAAAACAGGTATTTCACTGTTCTGTGACAAGATGACATTGTGCTCATGGACGGCYKCAATGTAGCTTTCCAGGGCACAGGCCTCAAGAACAGACAGGATAAAAACTGCAGCAGAGGCATCAGCTTTAGAAAGCTCCATAGCTTAAGTCTGGAAGTTGTTCAAGAGGAGGACAGGGGCAAGCAAAGATGGATGACTTTAATAGGGAAACTCTTGCATAAAACTGGTAATTCCCCCACAGTGCCAGAAAGCTGACACCAAGTGATGTAATCCTCATGTCCAGAAAGCCTCAGCGCATCAAGAGCAMGAGAGCCACAAAAATTGAGCAATTCTGCATCACCACCATGCTCATAGGGCCCATAGATTATCATGGCAGGATAACATGCTTGTGAGCCAGTTTAAACAAATATGGAAACCAGGATTCCTCTCTAGATTTTTTTCCACCTTCTTTCAACTCCACAGTGTATGTGAAAGGATGAAGAGGGGAAAATAAATATATTGCCATAAARCTACACAGGTTTAGTTAAGCCTGTCTGATTTCTACTGGAATTTGTCCAAGTTTGAGTTTCAGGACAGAACATAAATTTCATAGAAATCAGTGATTCTTCTGATAATCCCCTGCTGCTTCAAGTCCTTACAGCATAAATCAGGAAGGTAAACAAGCCATGAATGTTTCTGCATCCCACGTCCCCTCACCTTACAGCTACTTCTGACTCTCACAGCTCTTTATCTATCTCACCCCAGCAATTGCAGGAATAGAACTTCTATGATAGCATGAGTTTTATATTCCTCAATTAAAAAAAAAAGGAGAGAGCTATTGCTAAGATGTTCTCAGAAGACACTTTCCATTTGYTGCCCTGATCCTTCACAGCTCAGCTGGGTATCAGAGC
Organism: Rhea americana; assembly: GCF_003343005.1. Classification (NCBI taxonomy): domain Eukaryota; kingdom Metazoa; phylum Chordata; class Aves; order Rheiformes; family Rheidae; genus Rhea; species Rhea americana. The sequence goes on from NW_028185928.1 coordinate 547,967, forward strand.
AGTTTGTTTTGCTAGTATCTCAAAAAGGGCTCCAGTACAGGCAGAATTCTGAAGTATTTCTCATGTAAATACCACTATCTATTCACAACAAAAGAATCTGACTAAAAAATCACTGGGATGAGAAATTGAGCCATTTTTCTTAGGTATGGAAAAATGGCTGTCACACAAAATCCCTTTTAGGACACAGTTGTGGGTTCAAGAAGAAAAAAATATGACTCGTGCCACATATGAAGACTTTAAAGATCAATGTCAGCTCCCTAGTCATGTCTTTATCTCAGTTCACCTTGCTTATTTTGCTTGGCCTACAGAACAGAAGAGCTYTTTTGTTAGTGGTTAGGATGGGGTTTTTTGGGGTTTTATTTTCTTTCAGTTTGTTTTTTTCCACACAAATGTTGGAGAATGGTTGCCTTAGATTTTGAGAGACTTTCTGTTGCAGAGGCAATTAGTGCAGCATACCAGTTGGCATTTATTAGCAATATGGACCTCCCACAGATCAAGTTGAGTCTTCATATGAAACTTATATATAATGTACACACCTACATGCACACACGCATGTCAAATTTTGTCGAGGATAGAAGATGAGTTCTGCATGGAGATGCAGTCTTCTCTTCATTACCTTTGCCATTCTCAGGTGCACTTTCATATAATACAGCTACTACTAGACACAAAGTCTTTCAGGCTTTTCTTGTCTAAGAAAATCCACAGAACTTCAGAAGAAAGTTGCTTTATTGAAAACAATATTGTGCTTAATGTTTTACCATTTCAAATTCTATTTCAACATTTTATGTCATCAGTTGAGATATTACAGGATTATGATCTTCCTTTAAAAAAGATAGAGAAAAATCATGGTAGTAGAAACAGTAGTTTTATCTATGAATAACCCACAGCAGACTCATGTGTAAAAGTTCGACATTTGAAAATAGACCTCTTYGCATACAGTGGTGCACTGTATATGGAACATGGTTAAATACGCTGACATCTGAGAATTAYTCATCAGTTCAGCCAATTCACATGAGCATTTCCAAAAAGAAAGGCAGTCAGTGTATAGTGTTTCAAAACAGAGATGCAGCTACAAGTAAACCACAACTGGTGCTCACTAGTGGATCATGTATCCCAACTTGAGAATAATGAAACACATYTAAGTCCACTCATCTGAAGACTGAGTTAAATGAMAATAGTAAAGAGAAAATCCAAAAGTATGTCTGGCTATGTTTCACTACCCAACAGATGAGTTCTTTCTTCATTATTACCAGGAGTGTTTTGCAGGCTGGAACTGGAACTGTTTGCAGAGGGAAAATAAAAGGAGGAGGAAGAATCAGGTWTAATATTCTCTAGATATTTCTAGACAATACTAACATTAGAGCATAAAAGCCAGGCAAAATTCTTGGATCACAGAATTTGTTTCCTTCTATCACATCTGCATGYGAGCACATGCATACAAGCAACAGCTTTCAAATCTATCATTCCTACTGACGCAACACAGCTCACAGACATCCTTCTGGAGAAACTGTCAGTAGTATTTGCCCTTTAATGCCACAGACCTACTACTTGCCCTGTATAGTATGACCAGTACTGTGTATAGAATGGGCATTACTTGGTTTAGGTCTCTATTTAGCTCAGTGGCAATTTAACAAAGCGTACAGACAAAGAAAGTATTTAAGCAATATTTTGACAGCTCATTTTGTCATTACCACRTTGGTAGTGAGGTAAAAAATGAAAGCACAGCATTAGAAAATTTACTTTATAAGGCTGTAAGTAAAAGAATCARTATCTCAGCATACCTCCTCCTTGAAGCCTCAGTGATATAGAATATTCCAATTGCGAGTCCCTTTGAGGAAAGAGTCAATTACAATCCTAATAATAATGACCTAATGCAATAACTTATAATTGCAATAGATATAACAAGCAAAAATATGYGGTTACTTACACTTAGCAGTGCCCATCCTCCCTGGATGGCTGAGGACCATTCAAAACCCAGCTTTTCATATAGAAATCCTCCCAGAGTGGGACCTATAAATGCCCTGCAACAAATCAAAATGAGGTRCTGTCATGGCAAATAAAAAATAACAGATCATATTATCAGCATGTTGCGCCTTGCGGCCTTTCTCCATTGGTTTCTTCTCTGTCAACAGATGGTCTTCCACAGACATCTTTCCTATAATCCACAATAAGTATGAATTTTTGTTTGCCATGGCCCCAGTAAATCTGTTTAGTGTCAGCTRGAGAAAGAGTTCATATTATAGCACTGAACACACTCTTTTCTGTACCCAGGACTGCTTAGAGGCTCCATTGAGGACCATGCTTTAACAGAATATCTACATAGACTGTCTCTGTCACTAAAAATGTTTAAACCCTCATCTCTCCAAATTTAAACTTTCCAAACTTCAAGACAAAAGACTGATGGACACAGGCAGGTAGGAAGGCACACTGTGGCAGATATGTTTTTCATCACCGTAGTCACTACAAGGCTGAGCYGTACATAACCTCCCTGCACCTCTACACCTTTGTAAAAATGTTCTCAAAGTTATGCAGCTGTTGTCATCTTATGAAARGGATTATATGACATGGTCACTTGCTACAGCTGGGGATAAATTGCTGTAARGCTAGAACAACATCCTAGAGGAACATATCTGGTAACAATAGAAATTTGCATTTTAGTAACTTTGTACTACATGTACCTGTACTAAATCCTAGATCAGATAAACAGGACAGCTAGTTCTTCAGTTTTCTTTCAAAATGGTGCAGATTTGTACCATTAAAACCCACCAGCAGTCACAGAAGACTGCAAGGACTGATTGCTACAAGGAGTTGCTGGTAGCATCTTTCACCCACTTCTGTTACAACCACTGGGAAAGAAGTTCAGATGTGCTCTGCTAAGCTGTGCAAACATAGACCTTGAATAATGGCTGGGGCTGAAAGAGAAGAAAAGATTATGTCCTAAGCTATCCAGRACAAAAGAAGGTAGATGTGAAAACTGAGAGAATGGGAAAAGAAGCAAGTCAGAAGCAGATGCCATCTACTTCCATGTATGAGGACTTAGCTCTGTAAAGAATCTTTAAATATTAAACATCTGTCTAAATATTAAACACTAAGGATTTCAGTGGTTAGAAAAARTGAACACGCAGAAAGGCACACTAACATCCACTTAATCACAGTAGCTTTTTCTTCCTTGAAATATATTTCAAGGAAGATGAGTTCAGAGCCCTTTCCCTCTGTTGAGCAACAATTTATGTTTTAACATGTCCACTAGATATCTGTTTAGTTAGACCCTTTTGAATGAAGGTCAAAACAATGTCTGCAGTAAAAGATTTTGAGTTGTGATGTGGCAGGCTCTCATGTGACAATAGTGTAGAACAACCAAACACTAACAGTTTATCTAAAGGTGACTACCTACCCAAGGGACCACRTGGCACTGCAGAGCCCAGACACCAGTCCCAAAAGACTCAGACCTTCTTCAAATCCATTCTCACTACGGAAAGACAGACCAGTTAGACCAGGTGTAATACAGCATTACATCTCAATCTATAGTCTTCCCCTACAGGGACAGGTTTTTTCTCTCCTTTTAACTTGCACATGACAAATAGTAACAAGCAAGAATGCACAGCAGAGTCATATCTGTTTATCATAGCATCACTCATTCCCCACACATCATATGTCAAGGGTAAAACAATGAGAGATGGATTTTAAGAAGGAAAGATCCTGTTTTAAGAGGAATATACTTTAAATAAGAGCAAACTAAGCCATCTTAGGTCATTTCTGACAAGAAACTTGTACTCTGAGCAAGTATGACTCCTGTAGGTGCAGTTGTTAATGCCAATGCACCCTGAAAATCCAGTGAAAATTGCTATCAATCTTCCTAAGAAGATGAAATAAATTTCATTTACATGAAACTGTACCAGGGTTATCCCTTACTATAAGGGGTACACACAGATACAGTTTTGTCAGTGTGTATTTGGGAACATAATGACGGAGTTTTACTGGRGTGGTCAATCAAAAAACTTAGGACAAGAAGTAGTGTAAGCTTGCAAGTATTACTCACTACTTTTGTCACAAAATGGGGAAAAAGCCATACCAAAAACCCACTTAACATTCACTCCTGTAAATATCCTGTAACTTGAGCTCTCTACTAAGAAAGGTAACATGAAAGATATGTTGGACAAAATTACTTACTATGCACACTGCAGTATCTCTGGAAATACTGGGATAGCAGTCATGCCAAGGGAAAAGCCAATCAAAACCAGCACTAGGACAAACATCCACAGCTGACTGCAAAAGAAGCACTTAAAAGTATTTAATTATTTAAGAATCTTTCTCAAGTCAGCACATCATTTGACTGAAGGCTGCTGCACCAGCTCTCCACAACCGATCAAAAAACTAAGTTTCTTGAAACCAAAATGAACTCAATTTTAAATGAACACTAGAACTGGAAAATAAAGCTCTCCATATAAAGAAGTTTTTGTAAAAGAATTTTTAAAATCCTGCACTTGAGCCAAATAGAGCTCAACTTATGAGGAGCATGCACAGAAACAGTAGGCAAATGAGCTTAATTTGACATACACGTTCAAACTCCAGACTTGGTTTGTTGCATAAATGAAGGATTTTGCAGGTGAAGTTTTGTAGCCCAATACATTATATCCCCAAAAGACATTATGCCCTCAACAAGTGAGAGTCTGGGAGGACAGGATTAACTAATTCTACACATTAGCACACCAGCTTTAACAGAGTACATAACCCAGGACAAAAGGATTTTACAGCTGTTTTGTAAATGTAGCAGATTCTGTTTTGTTGTGAATTAACATGGTAACGTAATGTTCAGGTAAGAGAACATTGTCTCTGTTCATCTAACTGAAATCAAAGCTATATCCTGGCATTTTCTCCAGTAATCTACATTGGGAGAGAGTAAACAGCGCTGCACAGGCACGCACATAAAATCCATAGTTCATAAACTTTGATAAAACTGAGATTATAAAAAATAAGACAGAAAGAGGACTTTGTTTTACTGCACTAGTAATGCCACAGAATTGGGATGAAAGGAAAACAAAAAGCAGGACTCCTCTCAGTGTGCACATCTTAACACGAGCAAATACAATAACAAAAAGTAAAGAAAAAGGATTCATATCAAGAAGCTGTCATTTCTCTTGTATTTTAGCCACACCTCAGTTTTCAGATGCTTCCACTGATACACATTCATAGTCTCATGTTTGAAACAAGAAAATACTGCTTTTTCATTGTCAAAGGTTCTAACTATAGATTTGTGGACATACATGACTATACTCATTATAGTTGTGACCAAAATATTACTTAAGGAGATGGTTCAAGAAGAAGCAATCCTTTACCTTTCAATGTGCAGTACAGGAGCGGGTCCCAACATGAAAAAGCACACTGCTGTTAGTAAGCCTCCAGAGACCAGCAGCCATTTCCTGACGTACTGTGAAAGAAAAGGAAAAGGTATGTAGTTTAAAGATGTGAATTTGTAACATAACCATTTCACCTTTCCTAATCCTTTTCTTCTAAACAGTACTGCTCGTATAGGGGCCATCATTACACACCAGTTAGAGATTCACAATTTCTCTGCTGGTTCTGAATACCAGYAAGAAACACTGAATTCATCTTTTCTTGTCACAGATGTAATTGCTGRCAGGAGCTGCTTAATACAGAGATTCCTTCAGGATGCTGAGCAAGCAGTGGTACTGTTCCATTAGTAAAATGTTTTAGGTCTTWCTCTTCCTTAAGATAAGAAATATCATATAGCATTGCAATTAATTATATATGTATGGTCAAAGGGCACTATTAGTCTGTGTTAGAGAGAAGAAATACCAGAAAACTGGCATTGCTGTTCATACAGATCATGGAAAATCTAGGTTGTTTTGTGTCTTTGATCAGTCAGCAGCAGCTGTCAACAAGGTAGCATTAGATATAACCATCCTATGCTGCGATTAAACAGAGCTAGAGAACCAGCTATGAAAGGCTATCTCTCCTGTCACAGCCAATAGGTGTGCTGATACACAAATAATTCTGATGATACATTTATTAGGAGATAGAAGTCAATATAGCTGGCCAAAACATCTTTATTCTTTTTCTCAAAAATTAGAAGGGGAGGAAAAAAAACAGTAACTGTAATGAGTTTTACTACCTTCCATGTTGGCTGAAAAGTGGAGTATGTCTAGTCCACCACAAAAGTTCAATGTATCTCAACTACAGGATACTTGACCACTGTCTTTTATGATTTTGGACTTCCTTATATTCTTATACATATGAACCCTGCACAGGATTCAGTGCATATGCAAGATGCTGAAAGACAGATTCCTTTACAGTACCGGGCCTACATTTATTGTTTCAATATCAAAAGTTCTCCAGTATTAACTATACATATACAGTGCTTTATTAATTCTACCCAAACAACAGGACAGTACTCACTGGCAGCTTGTCACTTAAGAATCCGAGGAGGGGAGAAGACAGGGAATATGAGAGTGCCAAACCTAGAAATACTAAGCCGACATAACCAGCTGGGAGCTTGAACTATGGAAAGAAAGAAAGAGAAAAAAAAACCCTGAAAACACATATGCAACATTTATTGAAGGACAATCTGAGAATTACATTTTAGGTCAAACTGCTGAAGTCTATGTATGATTTTTAACACTGAGTTTTACTGTGTCATACAGAGGTTTGTAAAATATTTGAAGTGATTAGCAGAACTCCAGCCTTCTTCCACGTCTTAGTGTGGAGTGACAAGGGCTGACATGACATCCAGCCTAAATAATCCTAAGAGTAACACTGAGCTTTGTCCCTAGGCCAGCACACTGGATTCTAACATCGATAGCTGGCATATTTGAAAGAGACATTTCAGACASAACAATTAAGGTGGATTTAGTCTTTACATTTCCAAATACCAGTTTTATTTTCACTTCGAAAAGCATGAATATGGTGGTCMTCCATTGCAAATCACTGCATCTTTAAAGCAAACGGTCCTACAAAACACAACTTGGGCTTTTCAACCAGAGGAGGACTTTTATTAAATGAATAAGAAGCTTTTTGCAAGTACCCTGAGGTCTGTGGTTTCCTAATGGAGAGTCACCTTCCTATACTGAAGTAAAGTAYGGAATGAACCAAAGGTGTACTAGCTTTTCAAATGAGCACTTTAACTGCCACTTATAGGGTATTCCAAGGTGTTTCATGCGGCATGGAAATTCATTATTTCCTTGCTGTGTGCAAGAACATGATAATAACTCTAATTTAGTGGTGAAAACACTCACCAAGGCTACTGTACTTTTACAGTGAGTGTTTGCTGGTGCGAAGTAGAGAAAAAGCAGAAGAGTTGCACCAGTGCAGAATATTCTATAGTGGGATAGTTACAGACCCTGCCTGGATGGTCAAAACATACATTCACATCTCTAGTGATGGAATAGGTTAGCTCCAAGTCTCCTCTGTCCTGGATGAGTGCTCTAAATGCTGGACTAGAGAGAAAAACAATGTTACAGGARCACTACAAACTGTGAAATGCTATTCCCTAGACCAGGTATTAAGAAACAATCCATTCAAAAATCATTACCTGACTTCAAGTTGTAACAGAACTGTTTACTTCAGATTCATTTTCCTAAATACTGTGGACATCATGGGTGGGGGGAAGTATTTGCTTTCTAATGAGTGAAAAAAGTCAGCCAATAGGCTACACAGTTACAACCAATTTAATATTGGAATTGCTTTAAGAGAAGGCAAAGCAGTGACATTACATCCCCCAAAATAAATGTCCCCATCTATAGATGCCACATTGTTAGTAGCTATTGCAATTTTACAGAATTTACTTTCATAAAGGAAAAGTCCCAGTTTACAAAATCAGTTGCTGTGTCTGTTCAGAGATGGGACTCTGCAGTTGAAAGCCACTTAACTGGAAAAAATACATATTTAAAGGCCCTAGATTTCTTCATTTTCAGAGGTACTGACATCATACATCAACAGATGAAGTAAATGGGAACTGTGATTTGACAGCACTGTGGAAACTAAATTATTAAAAGCAAAATAAAATCAGTGGATTTGGACAAAGTTTAATATTGTTTACAGTATTTAAACTAGATTTACAACCAATTATCCACTATTTAGGAAGTCACTACTTTCTTGCACATTAAAAAGACTTACCTTCTTTAGGATAAACAAAGACATTGTAGGATCCAAAAAGCCCAAGCATGCACTTAGAGAAAATATAGTAAGACAGAGAAGCAAGACTTTTGGCAGAAGAACGAGCTTCCAAAAGGAGTCCTTGCTAGGGACTGAATCTGTCTCAAAAGAAAAAAAGGGAAGGTTGCATTCTTTTTCACAGCATAAGCTTATGAGTCATTTTCCTATTTCAAAAAGAAAGAAAAAAAGAAAAGCACAGTATTTTCCTTTTTATAGCCCTATTAAGCTTGTTATCTAACAACTAAATAGAAGCCAATATTAAACTATTATGCAATTGTAACCTACAATTATCATCTTGCATGAAGACTTATCTTTAAGCTACCTTTGTTCCAAACAGCACTATCTAAGATTTAGGAAAATTTAGATAACCTGAAGCATTACAGTTAAAACCTCTGTTTAACTTTAACATCCATTCATGTTAACTAGATCTTGCATCACAGTATAGAGTCCTCTTTGCTCTCCCTGCAATTTGGGGGGTGGGGAGGACTCCCAGCATTAACCCCTCAAATATGCCAAGTTCTGTTGTTCCAGGCAAAACATATATCCAGCCTTTCCTCAACTAGCTACAATGATAGGCTGATACAAAGCAGATACAAGCGATCCYGTACAAGCCCTGAAGCTAAGGAGACACAACAAAACAAAAGTATATCTCAGTTCACTTCTACAGAGAGCTTAGTGTTTGCAGAAATGGAGATAAGAGGTTGGTTTCATTCTAGGCCATCTGCATGCATTAGTTTTAGTTACCATTGAAACAAGGGCCTGATCAAGAGTGCAAATTAATTTAGCTGGMGCTTTGCCCTCTGAGCTGGATCAGACTCCAGAAGTTGATGTTTTTCTAACGGACATTTATATACATGAGAAACTAGGGCTTAGTTTAGCTATTTTTTGTCTCAAGTTGACTAACCAAAGGAGTCAGAAAGAAGAAAGCTTACCGTATTTTGGTAATAGGCACATATTCACAGGCACGAAGACCAACACTAGACATCCCAGTGTAATGAAAGGGACCTCATAACCAAATGATTGATATAAAAAGCCACCTAAAGGTGGACCCAGCACCAGTCCAAGCCCTGTAAAAATTTCAAGGCTGCCCTACAGGATGAGAAAGAAAACAAATCAAAAAAAAAAAAAAAAAAAAAACAGTTGGCTAAGAAATTCCAATGTAGCAATAAAAAGCTAACTGCTTCTCTGAGGAGCTACACAATGTAGTCAGGCTTGGAAAAAGAGAGAATTCATCACCACTAGAGACCTTTAAAAAAGGGGTTAGTAAAAGGAATTTTACAGTTGTCTGGGTAACAGGTATTACCTCTTTTGCTTCATTACAGAGAACCACCTGTATYTGAATCCATTGCAACTCAGATGCCACCAAATATGTCTAATTCCTGAGACAAGTGCTACACTGATAGACAGTGTCCATAGGACAACTCAGGCTGAAGTGATTATTTCTCTCACATGCAAAGTTACACTACAGCTCAAGGGGGAGGACTCAGATAAGCCTATTTGGATGAATCTCATCTTGTAGGAGGAGTTAGATGTTTCAGGTTAAAGCTCTCCCTCCATAACCAACTGTTTGGATTTAGTGACTACAGGTAGGGAGTAACACTGAAACTGCACTGGGGAAAACTCAGCTTGTTATGTTATAGCCCMAAAAAATCAAAGTTACATTATCAGATTTTAATTTTTTAAAAAAGGACAGTAACATAGTTGCATTTGAATCTCCTTGCATCACAACACCATAGTCAACACTGTCAATACTTGTCTCAACATTTCATTAACTCAAAGCATAGACCAACCCTTGCAACAATAGTTGGTCAAAAGAGTTAATTATAGTTAAAGTTTTGCTAACTTCTGGGACCCCAAAAGATCAGAATTTCATCTACACAAGAAAATTGTTTAACTTTACTAGTATAATCCACAGCAAACACCCTGGGGTGGAGCATCCAAACTGCATTCAAATTACGCTTTTACTTCTGTTGCTCTGAGACTGAAATACTTATGTTCGAGGAGACTCCAATTTAAAATCAGACTATGTATCATTCAGTCCTACTGAATTAACTAATCCATTTTGGGGGAATAAGCCACTAGATTGTTACACATCAGTACAAATGAAAAGTGATACTGCTTACATTTTGCAGTTTTATACCTCCTCTGACAGAKGGACAACGTTGACAAATGCTAGACTTCTCACTTCAACAAGGCTGACAGGCCTACACTTAACTCCCCTGTGCATTCTCTAGGGTATCCAATGGGTAAAAAGTGGGCAGAAAGCTAGTAGCAAAAGGGTAAGGAGAGGAAAAGTGCTTTTTAGTTTCTAGCAATATCGAGAAGGGCAACAGGAAGCAAAGCTAAAATTCCTCATCCATTCCTTCAGGCTTTATTTTACTCTAGGATACACCTTGATTAACCTAGCCAGCTTATCTTTCTGCCTACTGCTTTTGCAATCACCACAAGCACACAACAACAAGAGCAGCTCTTCATCACTTCCATTTTGAAGGGATGAAGCTTAAGGGCAGCAAGTTTACATGAACGAATTTGAAGAGGTTTTATTCTTATGCAGAACATGTCATTGTGGTATATGATAAGGCAAACAGATTAACATTTAAAAAAAATCTCAACATGTCTTCTAACAGTTAAGCAAAGGTAGGTACCAAACTACAGCTGTGTTATATTTGTAATTGTGTTCTTAAGGTGACTTACACCATCACTTACTATTTTCAGCAATACATCATTTTTACTGTGCTTGCCATTAATGTTACCATGACTTCAAGAAAAAAAATTGTCTGTAAGACAAACAACCGTATACAGCTTTCATCTTCAGCTAGGCTCCTTTAAGTAAAGGTTACATTATTTACCTATGTCAATTACATTTTTAAATTTGCAACCAGGAAACTTCTACATTATTGACTGAATAAATCCAAAGTATGCTTACAATGTATTACCTGCTTTTCAAAGAAAATGCCAGTACCTCATTGTTGATACAATTTAGTAGGTTTTAATATCCATCGCTTCTATATACATTTATAGAAGCAACTACATGGCTTAACAAGAATCTTAATAAAAGCATCAAGTTTCTCAACTTTATTAAAAATTCTGAAGGATATTCTTAACTTTTATTCATTAATTAAAGTTTAACTCTATTATTTCTGTCAGTCTGTATTTGACTGAAACTAGAATTAAAGAAGAGACAGAAAAAGCAGTATTTTATTACGTATAAAGTGTTTTTTTCCCCAACAGTATAAAAACAATTAAATACAGGTAATCTCTAATTGGACTGAATCACTGCTCTTCATATTTCCAGAAGTTCTAGCTCTCCTTTTCTCATATCTTATCAATATCTTATCACTCTTATCAATATATTATGCAAGGAGAAAAAAAACAAAGTTGTTTCCAGTTTTGTATCTTTCATTCATTTAAATCAACACTATTTGAATGAATTATTCAAATTTGTTGAATAAACTGGAGTCATGTATATTTCTACCACCCATATAAATGGAAATAGTTATTATTAAAATATGATAATGCAGTTTTTAATCTGGTTTCAACAGAAAAGGTTACTACTACCATCAATTCAGTGAGCTTTCTTCAAAATTTAAGCAACTAATACGTATTGCCTGATTATTTATATTTAACTCAAGTTTTGTTAAGCTGTAAGCTTGTTCTAGAACTGTCATTCTAGATTATGAACGAACACTGCATGACAACTTCAAATACACTTGAATATGAGAGATCAAATTTTATCCTGCTGGTTTTAGGCTGCTACAAGTCATTCCCTGTATTGTGGATACTCAGCTATAATATTAGTTTTTGTACTTACCAGGACAGTAGCTATATTATTGGGGAATGCCTTTGTAAGGATTGAAAATGATGCTGTCATTGCTGCTGCAAAACCTATCGCATCCATTGCTCTTACTAAAAAGCACAGACTGATGAACACTGGTCCATCGGGCACCTTCTTCAGTATTCTGAAAAAGAGCAAGTTCTTAAGATGCAGTCTTAAGATGTGACAAGCCATCTGCTAGACTGCTGCAAAAGTGCTGCTTCTTAGTTAAAGGTCACAGTTACAAGAGTCTCACTGCTATGTATTGCTACATCTTTTTGAATCCCATTGGTAAAGTCATTCAACCTCTCTCAAATGATTTTTGACAGCTTTCTCCTTTCCTCTTTCTTTGGTGGTGGAAGGGATAAGAAACTAGGGCAATGCTCTCCTAGCCTGTGAAAAACTCCAATGCTTTCTGATATATTTCATAGCTTTTCCAACCACTACGTGAGGAGCCTAATGTAACAAGTTAAAACTACCTAGTAAGAGCTTCTTTTATCAAAAATAAAATATTTATTTTGCCAAAATGAGTAGCTTATTCTCACTAGCTGCCAGGCAAATCTTCTCATTTGCACTCAATACCTTTTTTAAAGAAAAGAATAATTAAAATATTATGCATAAGTAGTTCCCTTATTGCTGCCTGTTGACAGATTTCTTGCCATTAACTAGGGTAGTCATTTACATAGATTGGACCTTCATCCTTTGCTTTCAAAGTACTAAACAAGCCTTGAAATCTGCTGAAAAATGTTCATTCTGCTTTACAAGGGAGACAAAAAGTAAAGATGCAGGAAAGCTAAGTGATGTATCCAACACCTAAAAAATGCCCGCAAGTTTTCAATTTTGTTTTATGAACAGCTTTTCATATGAATGAAAATAAATCAGAAGCAAAGTGCAATAAAAAAGCAAAAACTACTCACCCAAACAGAATTGTAACACATCCAGAAACAAACATCCCTGCCACAAACATGAATTTTGCCCCAATTTGTGTAAGCTGCAAATTAAATATCATTATTTCAGAATTAAATCAAAAATATTTTAAAGTATATTACTGTTAAGAAATCAAAGCATTATGGGCATTTCATAGAAAATATAACTAACAGATTTGGAGAAACTTCTCCTGCCTGCGTGCTTCCATACAATACTGAACCTAAAAATACTCTAAATGGTTAAGTGACTTAACCCAGTTTTCAGAACAGTAAGACATTGGTGTAGTTAACTATTTCACAGCTGTTTGCTGTGGCTTCTGTACAGCAGCAGATCACAGCAGCATTCGTCATTACAAACAATAATTTACACTGAAATACAGTCCCCCTCCAGTACTGTCAGTGACGCCAAGTCAGCAATAAAAGTACCCACCACATTCATGGCAGAAGAGAGGCTGAAGAGSTGCTCTGAGGCTCTCTCAGGAAAGAGTCAATGGAAGCTGGTTCAAAAGTAATTTTATCATGAACTTTAACACCACAAAGTTTTAGAATAAGCAATGTGGTAACTCCTCTAGAAGAAGAGATCTCATCGTCATTCATTTCAGACTGTATCACTTGGGTGATGGGTGATGGACGATGAAATGCATACCATAAGGCTAACTCAATCCAGTAACAAAGTATGTCTGAGCTTCTAATTCCACRCCATAGCTTCCCCTAAGGATAGCAGACATTTCAGTGTATTTGCCATGTTCAGGCCTGGGCAAAGTCCTTGTGTTTCAGCCATTATTACTGAAGCCAGTATTTTGTTGAGTTTCAGCGAAATCCTTGTGATTTCTGACTGCTGGACCRTGCACCTATTGATAAAGACTTGCTCGTTTCAGTGTCTTCAGGGAAGACAGCTCCCTTCCATCTGCAAAGTATTTGGTGAGGTTTGTGCCGTAGCTGAAGGCCACCACAGGCACCTAGTTTGGACTGAGCAATAGCACTTGTGTAACATCTTGATAAGCCACCTCATCCCCAGGAGAAAGTCATTCACCATGGGTCAGGGGAGAGACTGCACAGCCAAAGAAACAGAAGATGGTGAATTTGCAAAAACCCTAGCTAAGACAGGGTATGATCCAGCAGCAGGTCTAGCCAAGGAAGTACTAACAGTGATACTCCAGCATATGAACATACAAAATGTTACATAATTTATTCATTCATAATTACTCCAGTAAGAAAAAAAATCCTGAATCTGTGTGAGGACTTAAGTTGCAAGAAATGGAGACATTTACCTCATACGGAGGTACGATGAAGGGGAAAGGGAGTTAAGGAGCAGTGGTAACAGGAAGAAATGTTATGGAAAGGCAACATGCCAGAAAAGAAGAAAAAATGCAGCAGACGAAAGAAGAAAAAAAGCCCTTATAAAATAGGTCAAGGTAAACAGAACAAATAAATGCAATAAACGAAAAAAAAAAAAAGTGGAGAAAGGCAGGTTGATGGAAAAAGGAGGTAAAATAAATAAGTGGATTACTCTGAAATAAAAATAATTAACCAGAGGAGCAAAACAGAGACATGTCAACCACCTTATCCTATCTTCAAGAACTGCAGTGAATAGTAATTTTTAAATTGCACTGACAAGCTTCATTCAGACTGACTAGCCAGGCTCCATTTAATATAGAGACAAGCCTTCAAAGCACTACTGAACAGATATCTGCCTTGGAGAACTATCTTCACATGTCAGCCTGTATCATCACAGAAGTAAGTTACAGCTTGCATTATACTTACATAATTTCCCAAGATTAAAGAACTCAAGAAATTGAACAAAGAAAAACATCCAAAAATCATGCCAACAATTGTGTTACTGGCACCTTTTTTTTCTGCCTGTAGAGGAAGAAAATAAGATTATAACTTAATAAAGATGGAAGCACACTCTTGAGGCAAATAACATTTAAGCCTTTCACTATTTTTTTTTTATTCTCCATCAGTTCAGTTACAAAGCTGTCTTCTTTCTCAAAGAGAATAGAGGCTCATAAGGTAATAATACAGCAATTTAAAGACATCTTGTTCCTCTATTTGAATTATAGTCAAAGAAGAAAAAWGTAATGTTCATTCCACAATGAAGTGGAAATTCTGGGCTGTATGCTGTACTACTGAACAGGTAAGTGATCAGACTTTATACAGATCCCTTAAAGCTGGTGTGCAAGTGGAGCCAGCTGCAGAGATTTGATCCCTTACATGATGGGAAGGCAGCRAACAGAAAAGCTTGTTATCTTCATTGTATCACATCTCCCCAAAACAAATACCAGGCAAATTATTGACCTGTCCAATTGAGAGCTTGCTGTGGCAAAGTACATTCCTGAGCTACAGACAGCACACTGGAATATTCACAGAAAAACGATCTTAAGATTTTTCTTTTAGAGCTTGAATAAYTGGGAACAACTTGGCCTTRAAATAAATGGACTTCTGCTRCACAAGCATCATAACAATTTATGTTTCATTCCTATTTAAGCATTGTATTCACTCAATACAATGAGAAYTTTTTTTCCACTTGTTGCCAGGCCAGTAAGTTTAGCACAATGAAAGATGGACAATATGAGCTAAGAAGTGGGTAGGTATAAAGAAAAACAGTCACTGAGCAGCTAAAGCACTGCACTGCAAGACAGGACYGAGCTAGAGTTTTCATCTCAGCTCTACCACCAAACTGCTATGCAACACAAGGCAAAAAGAAAATATTTTACTTCTYCAAGTATATATTTTTCCTTCTTTCTCTTATCTGTCCTGTCTGTATAATCCAGAGTAATCTGACATTTTCCATACTGAGGACTGGATGTCAGCTTGAAGATCTGTTTCATGCACTTTAGAGCATGAGGAAGCTATGCCTACACAGGTGACAGCAGGAAATGGCTGCTGAGTTGAGGCTTTATCAGAAAGCCTGAAGACACCTGAAGCCAAGCAAGCATACATTGCCTTATTATTAGTCTCCTGTCTCCTCTGCAGCCGCAGGGAAGATGAAGTTAGTCTATAGACAGGATCTAGGTCATTGTAACATACGCTCTGTGGTATTTTAAACAGCACCAGTCTCTTAATATGAATTCCCACAAATGAAAATTATAGCCTAGAGCTCACACAGCCATAAAAGTCCTAYGATGCTCAAGATCTTTTAAAAAGTTTCAATATACAAAAAAATAATTTGAGAGTAGCTGGTTAAATTGTTAGTTTACCTCTGCAGGGAAAAAGGGTCCCAGTATCGAATAGCATATCATTGAACTGAAGTTGATAGAAGCTGCTGCAACCACTGTAAATAGCTGTTCTCTGGTAAATCTTCCTGATTCTTCACCAAGCACTTCCGGCATGCCATCCTCTTTAAACAACAACGACAGAAAACTTATATTATAATCTGATAAAGGGAGGCACAACTTACAAACCACGTTTGAAAATAAACGTTTATACAGGATTCCACCTTCCTAGACCTTGGAATTAAGCCAAGGCACACCGCTTTCGTCCTAAACAAACAAGGCACGCAAATTTTGCTACAAAAATTCCGTCTTCTCAATGCACTACTAGAACAGCGTACAGAGAGTCGTCTCCAGCCCTGAAACTTGTTTCAGTACACCTCTAACCCTGCGGGCCGCCCTCGGACTTCACCGAAAGCGCACGTGCTTCTGCGAGAGCTGCACCCGCGCTCCCAGCGCATCGGCGCCCGCAGCCCCGGCGCACGCGGCTCCCGCGGCGCTGCTGCCCGGCTGCGCAGCGCGCCCCGCCGCGCGGATAAAGCGGCGGAGCGAGGCTTGCGGCGCTGCTGCCCGGCTGCGCAGCGCGCCCGGCCACGCGGATAAAGCGGCGGAGCGAGGCTTGCGGCGCTGCTGCCCGGCTGCGCAGCGCGCCCCGCCGCGCGGATAAAGCGGCGGAGCGAGGCTTGCGGCGGAGCGAGGCTTGCGGCTCCGCTGTTGCTCGCACGCCCGGCGTTACCGTGCGCACCGCGCACCTCTCACAAACGAAGCGCGTTAAGACACAACGCGTCCGGACTCGCCGCCTTCTGCTCAAGCCGGGCAAGGCCGACGGCAGTCTCCCGGCCGCCGCTTCCACGCTGACCGACTTCTTTCCCCGAGCGGCCGCTCAGCCCTTGGCACAGCCGCCGAGGCTCGATTCCCCCCGCACCAGCAGACTGCTAAACCCTGCGCACTTCAGCTGCCTTCCCCAAACGCCACCCCGCCCCGTTCCTACAAGGGGTTTCCAGGTGGGAAAAAACAAGGGGCGGAGGAGGGACGCCCGGCCCGGCCCGGCCCGGCCCGCGCTCGCTCCCCGCGGCACCCGCCGCCGCCGGCGGGGCTCC
>NW_028185928.1:565770-570743 GCF_003343005.1 Rhea americana
GGGGGGGTACCGTCAGTCACACAGGTGGTGGTATAACTGCCACCAGGCTTCACGCAGTCTGRTAATAACCGGATAATAACCCAATATGTACTCCACATCTGGCTTAKCTGAATTAATTATTGCTTACTGGGCTGGGCAAAACAAGAAATGAGGCTTGTGCTGTGGGTACAGCAGCTTACAGGTACAGGTTGAAGGTTAAAGGTAACAGAGGAGGTAGCAGGAAAAGCTGTCACAGGAACAAGTGGGCATTTGCTGGTTATGAGTACATTTAACTTTGACATTAGAAAGACGTTTGCAGCAAGCAGAGCAATACAATTTCTAGAAAAGCCTCCCAATGGAAGTATAAATCCTAAGTATGGGCTAAAGTTGTTTATGAACATTATGTTACTGTGATTGCTATGGACAGTAGGGAGCTGAGGTTGATGACTCGGGAAATACTGGCCACTTCTGTGCAGCTAAATGACACTCTGACGGCGACGAAGGGATTGGTCCTAGGGACTGCACTTCAGTATAACTGACTGGCCTGATTACATATCCTGGAAACATAACCACTTTGGCCAAGTTTTGCACTCAGGAGATTCTTCAGATGTGACTGGCAGTTGCTGATCATTAAGACTGCKGAATTTATCTTGTAAGCACAACCATTAATCTATTTTTAAAGAGTTACAAYGTTTCTACTGATTCAGTGATCAAAGTACATCATTGCTACTTAGTGTAGTTAGTAGGCYAGATCGTGTCAAGACTGGTAGGACAAGCAAGATCACTAGTCACCTACACAGAGGAAATTCAGTGAGTCACAGGAACAATAAAACAGTAAAAGAAGAGCTAAATGACAAAGTTGTCCCAAGAATTGATGGTTATAAACTAGCCAGGAGTAAATGCAGGCTGGAGATGAGAAAGAGGTAATCTAATCAACACATTTGGCACAAGTTTTTGTAGGGAAGGGAGGAAAGTGAGGAAGAAGACCAGGAATGACCTCAGGAGAAAGGAAGGGACAAAGGTTCAAACTAACAGAAACAACTTTTGTTTGAGGAGAATAATAAATAATTACTTCTTAAAAGCACTATTTTGGATTTTAAGCCAAAATATCATATTTTAAGCCAAAATATCCTATCAGTATTCCATCTAGGCTGTAGGTAGAGTATTAAGATTCCTAATAAGGACATTTCAGAGCAAATGTTCCCATTTATCTAACTTTGGAATCCCACACACCATATGTGAATTCTTTTCACAAGATTAAGAAACTTCAAAACCTTTTAGCAGTCACAAAGAACAGCAACCACACGCTCCTTTGCTGAAACATTTTGACAACATTTTATATGTTGCATATATTATGGCTATGAAATTGCCTTCATCTTTTCCTGTTTGCCTCCAGAAAAATACATAGACATAAATCCTTTTCATAGAGCCTGCTCTTTCAACATTACAGAAAAGAAAGAAGGGTACTTGTAAGTGATCCTGAGTTCGGCAAAAGGACAATAATGAAATGCTGATATATGTAAAGCATAAGACACAACWACAGGTAATAAGAGAAACTTAGATTAAAATTGAGAAGAAAAAATAAAGCCTTGAGATAGACAGCCAATCAGAGCTCCACTTCTTGCTCTCTTCAGCCTAGACTCTGCTCAGTCTATAGCTTCCAACTACTTTCAAGACCCAGTCCTCTTCTCATTAACAATTACATACAAAAAAAAAGATTAATTCCTATAAGGCCTATTTAGTCAGATTTCCATAAAGTCAACATGTGCAAGAAAAGGACAAAGTGTTGGAATTTTAATACCTATAGTAAGTAGCAATGATATGCTGTGATTATTGAGAGCTATGGCTTAAATAATGAAATGGGGCTATGAACTCTGCACGTCTGTATACAGTTTACTAATGCAGTATTTAGAGTTATAAGAGGAAACTGGTTACATGGGACATGCTCGTTAATTCCTCATATCCCTCAAAAAAAAGGAAATTTGAAAAATAACTATAAATATCTATCAGCCTATGAACTGGTATTCATTACCAGCCTTTTCAAGTCTAACAAGAAGAAGATTTTTAAAAGCTTACAAGTTAGTTCTTATGTCATGTGTGTGGCAATTTTAAAAAAATCTATCTTTCAGATACTAGGTCATATGCAGAATTCATATCTGGGAGCAACGAACCCTCTATAAATACTATAAATAAAGCCTGCATACATTTTTTTATGTCCACAACATGAAAACAAATTAAGAACAATTGCTTTAAGAACAACTTGCTGTATGGACAGCCATTATATTTTTGAAATGTTTAGCACAAGTGGGAATATGCATCCCTTACTATTGTACTCTGTGTTTGTAGAGATCCTAGAAAATTATTTTTTGCATTAGAAGCCAGAAGTCAATGCATCACATTACCCATTGCCAGAAGTCATAGTGGCTGCATCCAGGTAGTCAGSAAGTTTATAACAGCTGTAATGTAATCAGCAGCCACTTGGGATGCAAGTTTGCAAACTGGGATGGAGCTTCCCTTTACTAAAATCAAGAAATCTTTACTCTTCTCTCCCTCCTCCTGAGCTCCACTACATGCAGGATAACCACATTCATGACAGTCTGGCACAAAACCTGTGGAAAGAARATCAGCAAGCTTTTTTTTTTCAGTTGTCATGACAGCAAAGATTTTTTGGTCAGTGTTGAAATGCCATAGTTTCTCCACCTTCTGAGACTGTAGAATGGTCTCACCATACTTTTTACAGGTTTCAAAACTTGATGCAAATGGCTTTTGTACTCCTGAGTAGCACTTGGTTAGCTGTTCTGAACTGGTCCCTGGAGGTGCTTAAGAAATTTACATCTGCCACCTCTGAGCTGGTAAGCAGGACTTATGTGGATGAGAAGATGGATAAAAAAAAAATCTGTGGTGAGAAAATGGGTAAAAAAATTTATAGAGCTTCCCTCTACAAAAATATTTATGATGCAGAACATACTTCTGAATTATGTGACCAGGAAATAAATAAGATGATTGTTTAGGAAGACTAGGGTGGAATGTGCACTGACGTTATTTGAGAAGAGGCTTCCAACGTGATGTTTCACAAGCCTGAGAAGTCTAGGCTGTTTTGGAATAAAGGTGAGACAATTCTGTCTTACGACATTAGAAATTTATCACAGCACTGCTTGTATTTTGTATTCCTAGAAACACAGAGTTCAGAARAAAATAAGTTTTGCAAGGTTTGTTCAGAACTTTAGAGGCTAGCAGTGTCTGGACCTTTCTTGGGACTCTGATGAATAGATACAGCTCAGTTTTTAACGCTAACCCTCTCTCCTATCTGACTGCCTCACTCTACTGTGCAGCTGTTTGCACTGCTCGTCATTCAGTTGCTAAATCTCTATGGTTTGTAAGACGGCACTTCAAGTCAAACTATGATCAAAGGCTGTCATTCTGAAGAAAAGATGGGTCATGGTTGCCAGGGTAAGCACAGGGTGAAAGTAGAGAAGTTACCACAGTAAGAGACCAGCGAACGAACTGAGAAAGGAAGAGGGTGGCTGAGATGCAACAAATCATTATATCTTCACTGCAGCACTACACTTTTGAAAAAGCCTCCAAAGTGCACTTGCTGTTTTGATCATACTGGAAAAAAAAAGAGGCATGTTGCCACAGTAGAAAGAGGAGACAGTCAGGGAGAAATCAGGAAACAGAATGGAAAGCAGCAAAAGCAGTAGCTATGACCAACACATTTCTAAATGYATGCAGTGAGATGATGAGTCTGAATAAATCGCCAAAAATGTCTATGCGATGAGATCCAACTGCTTGAAAGTTATATGACAGCATCTTGCAGGTATTGTTCCTCTCCCTGAATCCAACTTTATAGACAGCACATTAYAGTAACTATTTATAAGATGAGCAGATCTTGAGAGGACTGAATAAATTCCTGTGACAGGGAATTCAGTAAAACACGAGGCCAGTGTTCACACTGGCATTTTCTCAACACCCTGGCCAGGCTGTTGCACTGCATCTGGAAGCTCTTCTTTTCTAGCCTTCTGCTTGTTACCCCGCTCACCAAACTAAGTAGAGTATTAGTACTCTCCTAGCAATGTAATAATTCAAGAACTTCCTATATCTTTCTGCCTTCTTTCTGCAAGTAATGATGAGATAAGGAGATCCTTTGCCTCTGTAGAACTCCATAAGGAAATACAGGGTGCAGAAATGCAGTTATCATTGCGCTAAGCAGCACAGGACTGCTGTCCTTGGTTTAAACAGCTATCATACAAACTTGGTTTTGTGCCAGCATTGAAATGGCGGGTTATTTATATAACTACAAAACGAAAGAAATGCAGTCTAATAAACTATCTGCTCCTTGCAGGAAGCAGGGGAGAATAGTAGAGCAGCTGGAGCAGTGCCAGCAGCGTGGGCMGAGCACTCACGTGCACAGGTCGCATGAGCACGCTGCTGTGGAGCGGACTTCAAGCAGGATCACGCACGTTCACTAGGTGCTACACACAARTGCAAATACTTACTGCGCTGTATAAATGAACATTTCAGCACAGAGTTCAGCACAGCTGAAAACCTCCCCACAGCAAAAAGATGACTTTTATCGTAGTGTGGGTTTGTTTTCTTGCAACTGAACTAAGAAAACTGTTCTTGCGTATTCCACGTGCAGAATAGTGTACTACAATCTGTCATTATCTCCTTCCTTAGATGTAACACAAGTCTTCCAGGTGTGCATACTTTCATCTCCTACATAGACTATACATTGCACACATATATGGGAGGTATTAATGTATCTTATGGCTGGCCAGGGCCCTTCTGTTATCTCCTGATGATCTGGAAAGGACAGAATAGTGACACGGTGGCACGCAGTCCTGCGAGGTGGCTCCCACGGTTACAGCCAGCCGCTGTTGACGCCGCAGAGGTTTAACTGACTGGTTTTCTTCTGCCCTCCCGCTCGCACTGCGGCGGGCCCCGGCGCCGCTCCGCGAAGGACGGCCCGGCGCGGCCCGGCCCAGCCCGCGGCC
>NW_028185928.1:570956-664943 GCF_003343005.1 Rhea americana
CGCGGCGGGGGAGGGCCGCGGCGGGGCGCCGGGGCGCTCGCCGCCTCTCACCGCGCCGCTCTGTGTCTGTATTTGCAGCAGGAAGCCGGGCGGGAGCGGCACCCACCGAGAGCGCCATGGCCGAGGAAGGGTGAGCAGGGCCGTTAGGGCCGTTAGGGGCGGGGGTGTCGCGCGGGAGCC
This sequence comes from Rhea americana, assembly GCF_003343005.1. Lineage (NCBI taxonomy): Eukaryota > Metazoa > Chordata > Aves > Rheiformes > Rheidae > Rhea > Rhea americana. The sequence goes on from NW_028185928.1 coordinate 571,137, forward strand.
GCGCCCGGCCTCGCTTTGTAGGCCCGGCCGTGCCCTGAGAGCCGAGCCCTGCCGGCCTGCATGCTGCTGCCCGCGCCTCCTCTTGGCGAGGAGCTGGGTGCTCTCGTGGTGTGCAGGCTTTCTTCGTATTTGTGGGGGGAGCACAGGTGGCTGCCTCACCGGCAGCACTAGAATCCGTGTTATTCTCTAGTTTGTTGTCCTTCAGTGTTGTAACGACTGGAGATTGCAGGAGAATTGGAAAGCTTCTGCTTCGTGTTGTGAAGATAGTAGCAGCGATAGCTGAATAATGTCTATCTTCTGTTCAGCATTACTGCTGGAGGTGTAATGGATGTCAACACCGCCCTGCAAGAAGTGCTGAAGACTGCACTCATCCATGATGGCCTAGCTCGTGGTATTCGGGAAGCAGCCAAAGCCTTGGACAAGTAAGTGTTGCTTTCCCTAAGCAGACAGCGAATAGTAAAGCTAGGAAAGGTATGTTATTGCGTGCACAGCGCTTGCTTTGTCTAGATACTTAGTTGAAAGCTTTTTGGTTTGGAAGATAATTTTTTTTATCAGTGAGGTCAGTGCTTTGCTATTTGTATTTCAAGGCCTTTAATTATGACCTTAAAATACAGACATTAAATTAGATGACCCAAGAATAACAGTCTCCAGTGTATTAGGTTCTTTTTTTCTTGTGATCCTGGTGCCACAGAATTTTTAAATGGATTGAGTTTTCTGAAGTAAGTGGTGTTGGCAGTATACACTAGGGAAATTTGAGTCTCAGGAATCTTGTTGCAACGATTCTGTTTTAAGAAACTTTTAAAATTTTGTAAAATTTTTGAAGAACTTGAGAGGGGTAGTATGTATGTTTGAAATACTTAAACTGGAAGATTTTTTTGTAGTTAAGGAAAATCTGAAATTCAGTATAGCTTTTTTGCTAGCCTCATTTTCTTGTGTTGAAACTTAAGGAATTTTGAGATACTATACCAAAACAGTATTAAACTGAAACTTGTTATACATGTGCCAGTAGCAGCGTTCAGTTATGGTCGCTGACAAGATGAGATAGTGTAGACAAATACTTTTAAGAATAGACTTGATGCTTAAAGGCAAAGCTACAGTGTTTGAATGATGACTCTCCAATTTGTCGGATACCCCTTCACTCTTTTTATGAGTGATAACAGTAGTCTGACAAACCTGTACATTACAAGCTCTTATATGAGCTACCAAACAAAAGAGGAGGAAAAAGAAGTGAAACTTTGCTGATTAGAAAATGGTTCCTAAGAATTCTATTGATTTAAGGTACAATATTACATAGTATGTGTTTGGAGGTGGTTGTATGTGTGTGTTTTCTATGGATTTTTGTTGGAATGTTTTTGCTTGAAAACTGTTTCAGAAACAATCTTGTGAAACTGGTAGTGGCAAAAGACAGAAGACTGACTTTTTTTTTATAGTGGTCAAATTATATCAAGTTAAACATAGAAGACCTATACAGCTCTCTTTGTTGTCAGGTACCCCTTTGATATTCTTAACATTGTACTGCAGTATACAAAGATCCTAATTAGAATTGGGGCCCTGTCATAACAGCTTCTTTGGACGTAAGTAGAAAAGATTGTTCTGAAGAGCTTATAACAGTTTGACATAATTCAAGCTTTTAATAATTTAATAATTCCAGTTCTAATATTGAATTAATGTGATCTGAAGTAAAAAGTAGAAGCAAACTGTAAATTGATTGCTTTGTAGTGGTGACACTGGTTGGTTGTAGGACGTGGTGTTTATCTGGTCATTACATCATTTTCAAAGACTGGGAGTTTATTCAGTGGGCTTTTAAAAAGCTTCCAAGATGAGTAAATCCTGATAATAAAGCTAATGGTGTCTAATTAGTGTATATGTGAAGAAAAGGTAAATGCATAGGTAGCTAAGTATATCAAAATTATATTTAGTGTTGTAAAAGTCTATATAGCAAAAGCAAAAATTAAAGTGGCTATCTACAAATACGTGCACTGGTTCTTGTACTTCAGAGATTTGACTACTAAAAAGAAATTTGTCAGCCTTTGAAATCACAATTTTTGTTTTTTTAGACGCCAAGCCCATCTCTGTGTTCTGGCTTCAAATTGTGATGAACCCATGTATGTAAAGTTAGTTGAAGCACTTTGTGCAGAACATCAGATCAACTTAATAAAGGTGAGTATTAGAACTTGCGGTGAAGTTTAGAAGAACTGTTTACGGTCTGTTACTTGTTTCAGTTCAGAGAGCTGAATCTTTGAAGCACCTTGCTGTAATTCCATATATGGTTAAGTAAATATTTTCTCATAGCAGTGATGATTCCCTCTCCCCCCCCCCTTTCTATTTGGTCATGTTGGCAGTACAAGAAACTTGGACATAACAAAGAGAAGGGATACTATTAAGTATTTTGTAAAGCTGAAATTTGTTTCTCAGTCAGCTGAGCATCAAATTGAGAGAATTAATACTGCAGTGATACTGCTGCAAGTCTTAACATGGCTTAGTCTTCAAATTAAAACACATAGGAGGGCTGTACAATGATATTTTGGCTCCCTCTACTGATACTAGTGAGGAAAGCAGCCATACGTTACCCAATTCTTCTGAGAGTACAGCAGCCTTTTTTGTTCAACTTAGTTATGTTATAGATGACCAGTCCTAATGTGATGCAATGTCTTACACAGGTTGATGACAACAAAAAGCTGGGTGAATGGGTAGGTCTCTGCAAGATCGACAGAGAAGGAAAACCTCGCAAAGTAGTGGGCTGCAGTTGTGTGGTTGTCAAAGTAAGATGACACTAATTCTAGCTTATATCTTCTGAAAATGAGCAGTAAATATTTTAAATTTAAACTACGAATTAGGTTGCTTATATTTTAAAATAGTTGCTCTGCATTGTTGATAGTGAAAACAAACCTGCTTTTCCTTGTTCAATATTCACCTTTGTGAAACATTTATTTAAAATTGTATTTTTATTCATTTTGTGAGTTAATGTTGGAGTCCTTCAAGTATATATGCTCACTTGCCAGTAAACATTAAATAAGACACTTTTATTGCTGGAAGAGATGAGGTTCTGCTTGAAAAAATAAGTGCCAGTTAGTTATGTCTGCTTAACTTGACAGTGTTTTGCAGAGCACATTTTAAGATAAGACTGGCAAAGTAAAGCCACAGTACGAGCCTTGAAGACTTTGTTGTCTTTGAGGTCCCAAGAGATGGCTACATCTTCCTAATAAACACTGACTTCTGCATGTATTTTCATACTTTTGTTACTCTTCTCATATAATGATTTGAGTTCCTTTAAGCAGACATTGCATTTGGATCCCTACCACTGGGTGTGTTAAATTTGAATAGAGTAGTCCTTTTTTAGGGAATTAGGAAAAAGTAGCTGGCAAATGTGATTCTGCTTGAGGTTACCTGGTTAGAGGGATGTATTTGGGAGTGCCTTCAGAAACATGTCAGAATGTTAGTTGTTGCTTTAAACATAGGTTATAAATTTCTGAATGGGTCTGTATGATATTAATGTGTTTTTTCTTGTCTAACAGGACTATGGCAAGGAATCTCAGGCCAAAGATGTCATCGAAGAGTACTTCAAGTGCAAGAAATGAATGAAAAATAAATATTGAGCCTGACTAGTGTATGTGTGATTGATGGGTGGGTACCTGTGGAAGAAAACTTTGTATTATAAGGATAATAAGGTGAAAGGACTCCATAGGTCTTGCAGTAGTTCATTAATCTTTCAATGCTGTCTGCTTCCTGAGAAAATAGTGGGGTGTCCCTGCAGTTCTTAAATCTAGGGTGCTGCTGTTTCCTCTTCTGCTTCAGAGGTTAACAACTAACAGAGGTTTGCACAGCTTATAAATTGCGGAAGTACTGAAGCAGTTGATTACTGCCTTTGGTTGCATCTGACTTGGCAGTGCTTGGGCCTGTATTGCTGCAGTGATTCCTGAGTGACATGCTTGGGAAAATCTGAAGTACTGCTGCATCTGTGATGAAAATTTGGCTCCCTCTACTGAAACAAGTGAGGAAAACTGCCTGAATTGTTACCCAAATCTTCTGAGATGTTGCAGGAATTTCTTAAATGCTATTTTAATGTGTGCAGAGAATTTATAGGACTAGGTATATTTTCTTCACTCAGTTCTGAAGCTAATTGTGTGTTGAATTAGTTTCTACTTACGGGAAATATCCTCATACTTTTCAATTCAATTTTGTAGGAGTTTTTGGTCATCATGGCAGCTGGGTAGCTGAACTCCTGAGCTGACTTTTTTTTCATTTTCTTGTGTTGAAAATAAGTCAGGATTGGAATTGGAGTTCAACATTCATTCCTTTTCTATCTGTGTTTTGCATATTTCTCAAATTCTGTTTTGCAGAGTAGAGCAGCTGTAACTGGAGTAATGAGGAGTTCTGTTATCCTGATAAATAAGGTATGAAGGTTATGAAGAATGTGGGCTGGGCCCCTGCAGGCTGAGGAGTCAAATGTGTTTCTTAAGCTCTTGAGCTCAAACTTGCTATTACCATTTATGGGACCCCTCTTCTGAGACCCCTGATCACACAGGTAGTAGGAGGTGGTAGGGAGAGATTGCCTCCATGTGGGAGTATTGTTCAGAAGCTGGGCTTGGTGATTGGATGCACTGTCCTACAGCTCAAGTTTTTGGCCCTGTGACTGCCTAACTGCTAGAAAGTGCCAGCTAGGGTTGAGTGGCTTTTGGTGTGAGGTTCTTGTATTTGATTCTTGATGTACTTGATCATGGAGTCAACAATGTCAAGTCTGTTTTTTTAAAAAAATATTTAGTCTTGTCTAATTTCTCAGTAGAGAGATGTTAAACACTAATGTCAAACACATTTTAATTCATATCAAGCAGGTATTATAGATAAAAGGGTTGATACTACAGAGGGAAGTTATTCACACAAATGTATGAATTTTACCAATTTCTATTCAGCACTTTTTTAATATAGTTGAAATCACAAAAAATCAGTTTTGTAGAAGTTTCAGTTGCAGATCTTTCACTGAGTTACTAGGCGTTTTTAAATGCTGAAAGTAGAAATTAAAATTATTAAATAGAGTTGAAAGCCTCTGAAAAACTTGCTTCCTTAGTTCAGTTTAACTAATAAGCTTAAATATTTTGCCCTTGTACATAGAAGTGTACTGAAGCGCACCTACCCTTTTGTCCTACCTTAAGTTGCAGCTTCGAAGAGTTTTGGTTCCCATTTGAAAACAAATAAAGGACATGTATGCTTAAATGTATTTTTATAAGGCTATTTGCAACTGCATTCTAAAAAAAGTGTATGATTAGATATCTGTCTGATAATAGCATTTATAGCTTGCTTTTCTTTGACGCTCCATTCTAGTACAGTTAAATTCAGAGAAGGAAATGGGTTCCCAAACTGGAGCTTAGTACCTGGATTCAACAGCCTGTGTACTGCTGAGATTGAAATTTGGTTCTTGCTGTCCAAAGTTGTGTAAGCACACACAAAATGACCCTTGGAGATCAATTGCAGGCTATGCTGCTAATGGACCAAAAGAGAACTGGCTGGCCTGGCACACTTTCATGAGGCGGGCTCTGGATTCTGGGCTATGTAGTGTGTGGTGTTCGTGCTGAAATCGAAGCCAGTTGGTGAATGGCTCCCATCACTCTGAAGAGGCATTTTGATGTACCTGAAGTGTGTTGCATTAAGCTGTATGTGCTTGCTTACCTACCTGGGCCTGAAGAGCTGCTGGAAGTGAAAGCAGCAGGGAGTAGTTTTGCAGAGGGATTTCAGTCACCTATTTATTTTTTTCTCTTAGATCTTGTAGAACTTAACCCTGCTTGATAGGGTGAGCTAGAAGAGGGCTTTTGTTGTATTTGGAGCAACTCTTTTCAACCTGTGCTTAGGAGACCTTGGTTGGGAGGGCTGCCATTTCTTTGCATGCACAAGCTGGACTCCTGTAATACCTGTTGGAGAACTGTTTTCAAAATTCAGAAATTATGGTCAAAAGTTATTCTAATTTTGGGTGCTTAATCTGATTGCATGGAAGTGATTGAAAGCTCTGTTTTAAGTGCTGAAATCTGTTACAGGTAAATGGGAGGAAAAGAGCATTGCTATGTTTTTTTATTTTTTTTTAATAGTTGTGGAAATGTAGTGGTAGTTACATGCACAATCTGAACTTTAAATTCTCAACTATAAGATTTCATACTATTTCATTCTACTTAAGGACCACTCCAAGAGTACAGTGCTTCATGCTTTGCAGTTAGGCTTCACAGATACTGATGAGAGCAGATTAATCATCTGAACTCTTGTTCAGGCTGGAGCTGAACATCTGAAGTGTTCAGGCTGGAGCTCTGTTCCAGCCTCTGCAGGAAGTGTGTGATAGCTGTTAATGGTTCATCTGGTGGATTAAGATTGCACAGGAAGATGGAACCCACGTAGATCTTACTTTTCAGAACTGAAACAATCTGTGTGCAAACTGAAGTTTTCCAACAGTTTGTAATTTGGCTGAAATACGGGAATTTAACAAAATGACACAGGAGAGTGAGTTGAGTGTCTTCTCTAATTTAGATACATTTTGCTCTGACTACAAAGGGAGTTTTGACAAATAATCAGGTTCAGATATTCACCTTCTAGAGGTCTACAGTTATGTGAAGTTACTCCCACCTGCCTGCATGGTTAGGAAATTAAATTCCTTAATCCAAAGCAGTAAGGTTTTAGGTCTTTTTGATAAAATTGTGATTGTTTTAGCAAGGGCAAACACTAGACCTGAGACTTCTTTTGTTAAACTGAGTTTACCTTTCTAGATGAAACTTAAAATTTAGCTTGAGGAGGACCCAATGGAAAACTTCAGTTGGTACATTTTACATTTTCTCATAAACCTAGTGAATGCCAATGGTCTCTTTAGTGAGAAGCACTATAATATCAACCACACATTGATAAGATGAGGCTGTTTTGTAATTAATAGGGAAAAAAACGAGGGAAATCTGTGGAAGAGGAAAAACACTCATGTCCAGAAGAGTGTTAATGCTGAGATAATCATCTTGGAAAAGTAAAAAGAACATTTTCCCCCAAAACTTGGGATAAAATAAAACTTAGCCTTTTTCCTTAATAAAATTCTACCAAACTGGTCCAGGTTTTACTTAGCTACCTCCAGACTCTCTGAACTTCAGTTGGAAGTTGTCTCTTGTTTCATCTGTTTGATACCTGAAGCTGTACCCTTTCTACTTCTCTCAATATATATTAATGGAGAAAACTTGGAGAAAACTAATCAAAAATAGTATGGTGCGTTCCAATAACATCTCTGGAGTTGTAAAAGTGAGTATCCCCTCTCTGAGAGTGCTTAAAGAACAAAAGTTGTGGAGTTTTATAGCATACATGTGGAAGAGTCCATCAGGACAGAAGACCTATAGCAGCATGAGAAGAGAATTTTCTAATTCATAATGTATTTATGGTGCTGCAGAGAAAGACCTTTGAGAAGTCAGATACATTGCATTACAAGAATTGATACTCTGTAAGCAGTTCACCTTGGTATTCACAACCTGCAGGAAGGTTTGCAGTACAACTAGATTTATTTGATTATGCTAGGATAATACAATAGGACCAAATTCAGATTCACATGAAATATAGGTCAGACATCCATTTTTGGTGGATTTGGAATTGTATGCTTCTGCTTCTTGACATGAACAGTGGGATTCCTTTTTTTATTTCAAAGCCACATGGCAACATGAACACTGAATTACAGTTGTCAAAGTCTAAGAATTGTTAACACACTGGAGATTGATACATTTAGCCAAGACATTTGGCTTGCTCATAATTGTAAATATGTCCTTAAGGAGTGTTTCATGTATTTCAAAACTAATAGCAGTTTGGGAAGTAACAGTTCTGCACAGCCCAACTATTCAACTTTATAGAATATTCTGCTTCATTTAACATTTTAACTGTTGTTACTCTTCACTGTGAGAAAATAACATACATCTTCATTGCATGCATTACATACATCACATCTTAATTAGTGAGACAGTTTCTGCATGTATCTAGTGAAATACTGATCCCAATAATGCAGAGTAGGAGCGCTGTGTCGGTACTGTTCTGACCCAGTGAAAGTACTGGGAGTTTTGCTGCTGGCTTGAATGGATGAGCACATGAGCTAATGCGATAATCCCGATTCAGAAAAATCTGTTATTGTTGAGAATATTTGCCACCTCTCTGAGGACAGTAACTATGAAATCATGCTTGAGTAGTAAAGTGGATATTCTCTAGGGAGGTTGCTTACAAATGCTCAGAAGTGCATAAGTAACTCATTAAACTTTGTGAATTCAGTTATAGTAAAACATTCACAGTAAGACTATAAGCATTCAAGGGAAATAGATCTGTTGTAATGAATGTTTGGAAAGTAAAACTGTGGTAGGCCAAAAATGAGAGAAAATGCATTTTGTTTCTTGTATATAATCCTTTTTCTCTATAGTTACGTTTTGCGTTTCCCAGGTTATGATCTATTAGTCGTGTATTCAGGAAGCAGTTTACTTGACTGAGGCTTTTCAAGCCTGTACTTATGTGAAGGAACGTATGTTAAGTGGAAGCGGTTAATCAAAGTGCTTTCTATTGTAAATATGTTTTTTTGTTCACATGTTAAAATGAATATTTGTAAGTTCCTGTTTGTTGATATTTGAAATAGTTAGCAATTAACACTTTAAAAGTTTAGAATAATTCTTAACATTCAGAGATTCTCAGCATTCTTGCCATTCCAAGGTTTTCCTACAAATAGTTCACAGTAGTGAAGCTTTCAGTGGAATTACTTCAACAATAGCTGGATTATGCATTTCCTCTTAATCGGTATCACATATGATTAGTTACATTTAGGAAAAAGTACTCAAATAAGGAGAGCTGTATACCACAACATCAAATTTGTTAGGCAGTGTTTATTCTGTGAAAATTGATATGTTAATACAGTTTCAAGACTATTAGTTTTAAAAATAAGCTACTTTGTCATTTTACACTTGTATGAATATTAATACTAGGGAATGACAGTTCTATTTTCCATAAAGAGCTGGATTGACATCTTGATTTTATGACCAAAATGATTAGGTTTCAAATTAGAATTTGTTTTGTAATGTGACCTTAAAATCCACGCAAGGTCATCAATAGAGAATTGAATAAGACTTCAAATGTTTTATGCTGTCTGTAGTGTTTATTTTTTAAAAAAACTTCCCATGAACAAAATTCCACATAAGCTTTGTTTTGCCTAAGCTTATCTTGCCTAAAAGTTACTTTTTTAATCCAGATTGGCCAAGCAGGACAAGTGATTGCTATTCCTTCTTGCATACTGCAAGATTGTTAGCCCATCTTCCTCTCAGACCTCTTTTCTAGACTAAACAGACCCAATTTCTTCACATTTTCCTCCTAGCTGGTATTTTAAAGATTTGCTATATAAAAAACAAAGTGATTGATTCACCTTGCAAGGTTTCAGATACAGATCTTGGATTACTTTTTAAATTGCAGCCAGTTATAGTCTTTGCTCTAAGGGTACCTTTTTCCTGTCCCATGAGAGCATGTGGTAGGCAAGGTTGAACTTGAAGAGTGGGCAGAACCTAACTTTCTGTATCTTTGGTCAGACTGTTTAACTTCCCTTGCAGGTTTTACTTTTATGTGAAATAAGGATGATGCATCTTGGAACAATCTTTTCTGTCTGTTTTGTGGCCTGTGGTGTGCAGAAGAGAATTTCCTTTCCTGGACTGAAATATCAGTCTCAGTGGTTTTGCATGGATTGGTAGTTCTTTCCAAGCCTAAATTCTTATGCTCCTATATGAAGCAGGAACCCAGCAATGTAATCTGAAGAAATGCTGTGAAGTCATCACAAAGATGCTAAATATTGCCTTAAAATGACTTCTAGATTGTATTAGCAAGAATGTCCTTTGTGAAGTTGAAAATGCAAAATAGTTTCAGAATAAAATGCGCCTTGCTGTTCCTGAAATATCTAAGGCATTCTGGCCAGTATCGGTTTGGTGTCCTCTGCATGTGGGCTTAGATTATAAAGCTTGATTTCCCCTCTGTATTTTCACAGCACGTACTTTGATGGAGTTGTAGATAGACTGACTCCTGGAGGAGCTGATTATACCTGCAGTCCACACTTTCCCATGACCGTGTCTGTATTTTACTGTTTGATCTCATTCCATGCTAATTCTGATTAAGAAGTACGTGTGCTCATAAGGTGTGGTGGGAGCCTGAATGCTCACTTGAAAGTAGTTTGTAACAAGGGCGTATTTCCTGGTGCAATAATGCTGATAGTTATTGCAGTAGCACAAATGCCAGGGGATCAGGGCCTGTCAGCAGCAAACTGGCATGCTGCAGGAACACTTCTACAGGCTCCAACTGTTCCTTTGGAGAGCATTGTTTTTTATACCTGGTTGCTAAGAGAAAAGTATGTATTTTGGCCTTACTTAATGCAAAAAGTATGTTATTGCTGGTGAACACTAAGATATTTAGTAATAAAGCACATTATATTTAACGCTCTCATTTATAAGCATAAACAACTGTTTTGATCAGTGTTCCTGATCTCAAATTGCTTGCATTGTTCCCGTTTTGTCTATAGTTTGTATGACACAACGTAGATATTGCCCCCTGTGAGTCGGTGCCGTTTTACTAAGGCTGATGCAAATGCTGTCCCTGAAACATGCCTCCTTTTCTGAAGACTTTATGAAGATCTCATCCTCTGCTGTAAAGCAGCTCTGAGCATACATCCATTTGGCTTGCCTTCTACTTTAAAGAGTAATTGGGATTTGAAACCTCAGTAGGATTTTTTTTTAACTTTGTGTTAGGCCATTGAACTGTATATTGAGCTGTGGATGAGTGCAGAATTGTGATTTAATTTATGTAGTCTGAAGGAAGGCAGAGTAAATGGCAAGTGTTTTAATGGTGTCTAATTTTAGACAGTTAAATATACAATTAAATTTTTTTCCCACTGCAGTAAGCAAATGTTTATTTTGAAAATCTTAAATTGAGCAGTTGAATGTTATAATCCTACACACATTAATCCAATGCATGAGAATTTTATATACTTTTGGATGAGGGCCCAGCTATGAAAAACCTAAATCCATATACTCATTCATTAGTTAACATGTTATAAAAGATTACGTAACTTCTTTGTAGAAAGAAAAACCATGGTACAAATATCTTAACTTTCAGACATTGGTAGTTGCTGCTTCCTTAAAATTCCAAAAGTGTCTGGGTCACGTAATATTTTATAAGCTAGTAAAAACAAATTTGAAAATCCCTTTGTCTTGCATGAGCTCCTTTCAGTTCAAAAGCAGTTGGAGGGACTTTTTATAGTATTTAAATGAAAGTAGATAAGAATATTTTCACTGAGACCTATAGAAGCAGTGCACTGTTACTTACAGAAAGTATCCCCATGTTATGTAACTTAACCACACTTTTCTAAAATGTACAAACTGGTACAATAATTTTGCTTGTACCTGATTGTCTCATTAAAAAAATCCTTTTAATGATCTGCTTTTTCATATTAGTGATTGGACACAAAGCAAAGCTATACAAAATATATATCCACAAGGGGAACAGTGTTTATGTACAAATCAACACAGATCGCTCTGTTACCGGATTGAATGTTTATTACCTTCAGCTTGGTAAATAAAATAATATATTCATCTTTGCTGTAACCTGCCTGAGGTCAGTGTCACTGTGGTAAGAACAAATTTCAATATTTGAAACACAACAGTATGGGATACGTGTGTTAATACTACACGAGGATACTAATGCATGAGTGTTCGGCATTCTTTTTCTAAAAACTGAAACAATAGGCCACAGTCTCCTATGCCAAATTCCTTTCCTATAAAATTTTACAATTGCATTATGAAATTTAAAAAAATGTGTTAGGCTGACATGAAGACAAACTATTAAAGTAAATTTCCTATTTTCTKACTCCAGAAAATTGGAATTGCAGTAGGCTTCAATTTTCCTTTTGTTTCTCAAATTGTTCTAAGACATTTTTCACAATGAGCAAGTTTAAATCCCTATTAAAATAGGCTTTTCATTTTGAAGACAGAGTGAAAAAGATATGCCCCTGAAATAACCTTTTGTATTGATTGTATTGTTAGCAGCCAGTGTGTTGGATAACATAATACAGATGCCTAGGAGAGGTTTAGAAAAGCAAATGGAGGTAGAAAAACTGAAACGTTAACCAGTTTTAGAGTGTATGTGTTTAGGGGAATAGAAGTCATGTTCTGTAGAACCCCTCCACAAAAAAATGAAACACCCTCAGGTATCCATATATTAAATGTGGTTGCATGTCAGTACAGGCTGTGGTGTATATTCTTTCTTCCATTTGAGTGGACAATATTCAAGTAACACCTTCAGCTTTGTTTCTTTCAAGCAACAAAATACATTTATCAGCACCTTAAAAAAAAAAAAAATGTATGCATGTGGAATTTAGCAAGCTACTGTGCCTCTTTAATACATACAGGTTCAGTTCCAGATTTCTGCAGAGACCCGGACATTGCCTTTCCATTCTATGGGCATGTTTTCTGTTCACATCAAAATTTCAGCTGATTCTGACTCTTCCCTCATGAATATCTAACTGTTCAAAATCAGCATGTCAGCTTTTAACATTTCTTCCTAATACCTGCATGTCTTGATCCTTTTCTGATCAGTGTAAACAGTAGCAGCATTCTGTCTGTCTCTTGAGCCCTTTAGATGTCATCTGTACTCCAGTCTTATTGCGGGTTTTTATGTTCCAGTTCTTGTTTGCAGTTTAACATTTCATAGCTCTTCAAARTGGTGCTTCAAATAACTTCTATTACTTCAGAGCAATCTAGCTGCCTTTGTGTATCTCTTCCTTGACCCACTTGACAAGAACCATGGTATGGACCCATTCTTGAATGAAGCATGAAGTGCATGTGTTGATGTTTTGCATTTGTCAAGGTCCTTTCTGATACTTATTTTTCATATTACTGCCAGTTCAGGAAACCATTGTGGAGATCCTGATGCTTAAACTTTTTTTTTTTTAAAAAAAAAAAAAAAAAAAAAGGTGTGTGTGGAATTTTGATATTTTTACTGTTCTATGCCTCACACTTTTGACATGCTCTGTGTAAGTATTTGCAAGACTAACTTGCTATTTTTACCTTGGTTCTCATAAAAGTTTCTAGTTTTAGATTAGCTACATAAGGGGATGAACAGGGCTAAAAGTTTTAGCATGTTAAGACTCTTGTTTTGGGGTTTTATGTGCAACAGTGACTTGCTTGGTCACTCAGTCTTCTGTCCTAAGTGACACATTTGATAACTGCTTGTGTAGTGATCCTCAAAACTTATATATGATTGTACAGGAGTTTTTCACTGTACAGAAGAGAGATTTATCTGATGTGCTGCTGGAGACAGGGGAAGCTTGTGGTTGAAAGCCACCTCAGGCCTGTTATGTCATCTTATCTCAGTCCCCTGTCATTCTCCAACCATGCGCCAGCCATTCCCCATCTCTTCCTTGGTGTATGTTCTCTCCCTCCCGGAAGGGAGCTGCACCTTCCTGTTTAAAATGTAGGATCCTGTCTTCCCCAAGWTGCTAGTATATGCAGGCAGGTGTTTCACAACCTGTAGCCTTCTTGCAAGGCACCTACAGAGAGAGGGAGCAAAAGACCAACCTGACTATGGCTTTTCTAGAAACTATTGTCAGGCTAATATAAACAAAACCAGTATTTCCTTCTCCCCTTGTATGTGTCTATTCTGTATTTGCAGAAAATCCTAGCATGTGCAATGATAAATGTAAATAATTCCCTTGATGATAAATGTTTAAGAAAACAATTTGAAGCAATACTCAAAAGTATGTTGTTTGCCAGCCCATAGCGATTCGARTGCTAGTTGCACAATTCTAATCTCAGTACACGTTTTGTTCGTACTAATACCAGTGTGGAGTGTGTGAATGCTGTTATCTACCTTCATTGCATCAAACAGCTTTGTACTGGCTGATGTGACTGTCTTGGGGACCTTAAATCTCTCACCTTTTGAACCAGTGCACCTTGGGCGACAGAGCAGAGTGCCTCAGGCTATTCTAATTGTGCTTTAATATTGCTTAGGAGAGATCATCACCAAATACTGAAAACAGTAATACATTTTTTGATGCTGCCAAAAATGTATAAATTTGTTTGAAAATGGAACATCTAATTAGGACTAAAAATCAACAGGCTAAACAACAATTGTACCATACTTTATTAGCTCCTAACAGAAGCCAGATTTCAGCTAGTAGCAACAGGGATGAAAGATTCTGCCTTACCATTAAGGAAACAGATTAGTTCTTAGTCCTTTACCTTTGTGTTGTAAATTTACACTGACTTTAGGGAGTCAAMTATTAGGCTAGTATGTTGTCTACAAATTACAGCCAAGCTTGCAAGTGTTGCACAACAATATCTCGTAAAGGAGACATTTCTTTATAGGTGATTGTGGTGTAATACTAACTGAATTTAAGGTTAGTGTTTCTTCCTTGTGGTGACCTTAGTACTATTTAATAAGTGTCAAGCAAAATTCAAGTGTGCATACAAAGATGAATAAATTTGAAGCAAGAAGGCAATGATGGAGAAAGACTGCAATGTAAGATTTCTTGTGTTATTGTATAGATGAACGTGTAGATGTATTTAGAGGAAATTATTTATTAGATGAAGCTAATCTCCTGTGTGAAGAGTTATCTTCTGTCTTCAGAGTAAATTCACCCCCAGAGAAGCTTTTATAAGAGGATTTTAGCTGTAATATGCCAGATCATAGAAAATATGTCTTTAAACATAAATTATGTACATAATTCAGTCACAGTTTTTCTAAGCCACTTCATATTGTCTTGTCTGATGTGAAAAGCACTCATGCTTTTGTACCAGTAAAATACCTGTATGCCTGGAGGGTAGCAATTTATAGTAAATATTAATGTAAATTAAAAACCTTTCAAAAGAAAGTTAACTGAAACATCTGTGTCTCTGTTTATAATTATATAATAACACTCTTTAAAAATGCTGTTTGGATGCTATGAATGATTTTGTGTATTAAAAAAAAAAAAAAATAAAGCTTTCAGCCACATTGGCCTACAGTCAAGAAATATCCAAAGAATTGCAGTGCCATTCCTATGGCTATCCTTGTTATCTTATGGTCAAATCATTCATGTTATTGGAAACGCTGGAATTTTTGTGCATATCAGTGGCACTGGGAACTTTTCCAAGCTTATTTTCCATGGAATGAAATTATTTTCTTTAATATTTAAAGTCCACCTTATATATGTTTTTTTAAGTTTTAGTTAAAGCARCTTAGCTTTTTCTGAGACTTTTGGGGGGATAGGGTGTTGTTTTGGAGCAGGGTGTTTGGTGGGGGTTTATTTCTTGTTTTTAATCCCAGTTAAACTCTTAAAATTTTTCCATTGGGAAGTTCAAGTGTTTCCATTCAGTTGTAATGGGAAGATGATGGGAGCTGTGGGTAAGTAGCAGTAGGAGAAAAGGAGCGCTTCCAGAAGATTGGGGGAATGACTGAATGTGCAGGAAAGAGAAAATGATGGGTAGATAGGTTCACTGGTCAAGGTAATTGATAGGTGGGGGCAGAAGCAGGGATAGCAAGAGGCTGACTCAATGAGATACAGGAGTCTAAGAATTTAGACATGTCCTTTTCCAGAACTTGGAAYTGAACTTAGAACAGATCAGGTCCCTTCTTCATTGCTTTCTTGACAATAATTAYGAGATAAGTAGCAAAGTATATTTCTTATTGTCCTCTAACACTGGTCCATAGAGAGGACAACAGTCAAGGGACAGAAGAACTCAGTGGAGGAGTGAAAATGCATGCACRCATACAGCAGCATGCATAAGCATGCACTATCTCAAAAGAAGAGTGCAAAGCTGAGCACTCAAGCTAATAGAAAAAAAATTTCTGGGTAACTTTAAATTTGTTGACATATACATTCTTTAAGCATAGTCATATGCTGATTTGTCTCCTACAGCGCTCTCGTATTATTTGAAGATGAAGCAGACCAACAGACTAAAAATGATCCATGGCTGTACTATGAAGGAGTAGAAGACTGTTTTGTGATTGAAAACTACCTCTACCTCTGCCCTGAAGAGGTAGGAACTTATGCACCTTCACCTACGCAGAGGCGAAATCACTTAGACGTGGACATGTTCACAAGGATGATTGATCAGATGTGTTTGTTTCCTGGGCATAACAACTTGCGTGTGGCTTGTTTTGTAGAAATGCTGAGCATTCACAGCTATTGGAATTTTGTTTTAAGCTTATAAAGCTACAAAACAGTTTTTTTTTCTGAAAAGTAAAGTTATAAAAGTCTCAGATCGGTTATTTTAAATTGATGGGTGCCTGTAGCTTGTGTGCATAATTTACCAAAGTGTAGAGTGAGGAAATTGTTCCCTCCAGGAATGTTGTGGAGACACAATATTTTCTGCTTGTAAAGTACTTTACTAGGATGTTGAAGGAAAGCTCTTGAGGATATTCATGTTTGCAACCATTTAGGAGTTTGGATAGTGCACAAATAACACGCTGTATTGGATACAGCTGGGGAAGATGAACAGACAGCTTCATATATTATCAGGTATAGTACTAAGGCATGTAGGCATATATATGATGCCACCTCTCCTGATTTCGGCAAGGTGAATTGTAGGAGCTGTACATTTATTTTARTGTAGATACTATCAGTTCAATCCCCCCCCCCCTTTTTTTCCCTGAAGTGATCATCTCAACGTTAAGGTCACCTCTAATTTAAACCAATGTTTTACTAGAGCTGTTTGTGTTCCATAGTGCCCTATCTACTATTTGGGTGGAAAAGGCCATTTATAACTCTAATGGACCGTGCAGATACAGTCTGTCAAACACTGTTGTTCCATGGGAGATGGGTTTGGGACTGATTTGTGCCTGATTTTACTTATCTCTAGATTGCCTCCACTCTGCCCTTCGATCTGACAATGCCCTCTCATGCCAATTCTGAACAATTTTCCTGATTTAAACAGAAGATGGCACCATTGCTACAGCTAACAGGGCAGTAACTAAAGCAAGAGAACAGGCCTGTAAAGCAGCTACCTCCTTGAGAGCAGAGTTATAGGAGCAGGTGCTGCAGTGATCCCATCAAGCTGGCTACATAGGAAACAAATGTGAAATGGAACTGTTTAATGCCTTTGAATGTTGTCGATTTCTATGCATATTTTCCAGCATTGTAGTCTTGTAAAATCTAAATGAGTCAGATGTTTAGACTTTTACAGGATTTAGAAATGTGTTCTTATAAACCAAAAGACTTTGTTGTACAGCTGTGACTCCTTCAGTCTGTTTTTCTCAGAGTTAGTGTGTGTGGCGAATGGTATTGTCTGTTTTTTTTCTTTCACAGAGATACCTAATTTATTAAATAAGATGCAAACTTACTGAAATTTTGGGGATATGTTTAAGCAGTCAGTTTTAGCAGTTCCCTTTGTACATCAGCTAGGTAAGTAACGCTACATATCAGACCAGAGAACACCAGTGTCAAATTAAGCATATATGGAACAGTATAGACCTAAGATAAGAGCCTGGTTAGGTGAAGGTATTTTCTTTCCACTCCCTCAAGTGTCTGATGTATTGCAGTGTTCAAAGCWTTTTAGTGTGCTTATATTGTGTTCACACATATGCAATGTATTTGAAACATTCCTACCAAGGAGATTGTGGTAAAAACTGTAATGTGCAGCTTGCTGGGTTTCATTGTAAAGTAATATAATCTCCACATGTGCGAAGGCCAATGCAATATTTTATTTTTTGCTTACCCCAGGGAATGTGATATTAAATTTATCAGCTGAAGTATTTGAATGAGAACTCATAAATATTTCTGAGGTGCATCAATGGCATACATGGGGAGGGAGAAGACATGCAGCAGCATTGGGTGAAAAGGAAAGTTTATATTTTTCATTCTGTCTCAGATAGCATAGCTATACCTTGGCCTTCATCTGGAGTATTGGTAAATTTTTTCAGTGATTGAAAACAAGTTTCAAATTGGAGAGAATCTGTTAGTCACTGATTTTTATTGGTAACTATTAACTCTAGTATCTGGAATTCAGATGCTGTTCACATAGTRTACAGAACTCAGGGTGTCTTTGGGAGGTCCTCTCCTCTCTCCACAGAGATAGGTGCTGTACTGAAAACATTCCAGATGCTTGGGAGAGACTGTTGGCTTGTCCATTTTATCCAATGTCATGTGACTGCAATCAGTAGCTGAGCAAGCTACTGTTAAATCTGGGAAGAGTCTGTGCACTACATTAGTGTAGTTATACCTCTTCCAGGACCTAACGAAAAATCTCTGCATGGCATTATCCTGTGCTGTTGTGTTGATCTAATCAATTGCCTGGAGTTAATCTGGGCATCTCCAAAATAGCTCTGTGGTGATTTAGAATAACCCAAACCATGCTGAGTTAGCAATTCTCTGTCATCACTGGCTCAAAGTTCAGCTGCAGCCAAAATTGTCACCATCAGGAACTGTACTGAGAACAAGACAGGAGACATCATTCTGCCTTGTAGAAAACCTTTATGCTTCCCCATCTTGAGTATTGCACACAGTTGGTCTCCACCTCTCAAGAGCAGTGCTGAGAAGCATGGAAACGAACCCCTAAAATTATTAAGGGGGTATAACAACAGCCTTATGTTGTCACTTCAGTTTGGAGAAAAGGCTGAGTGAAGATGTAGCTGAGGTTTACAAAATTATGACAGCAGTGCAGAATATGAATGCAAAACTGTTATTTGCCAAACCCTACATTACTAGATTAGAGGGCCACACATTGAAACTAGTGGATCATTTAAAACCAGGTTTAAAAAGTACCTTTCTACACAGCATGTGATGAACTTCTGGAACTTGCTGCATGCTGCAAGAGAGCGTGGAGCACATCAAGTGGTTCAAAAAAGGATTAGACAAATTTAAGAATAAGAATTCCGAAATAGGTACTGTTAATACTATGCGAGGCTGTTCCTCTGACTTCCCAAATCCAATAGCTGTGGATACAGGAGGACTATCAGGATCAAACCTTACACACTCTCCCTAAGTAACTTCTTTAGCTGCCTCTGTGGAGACTGAATACTGGCAACTGGGCCATTGGTCTCAACTTCTGGGGCATTTCTGATAGGAAAAGATAGGAAGGACATCATTAAAAAGTGCTAAAAAGTACCTAGAGCCCCTTGTGTCATCATAACATCTCTAAAAGAGAAAGAAAGAAAAAAAATATCTGTAGCACTCACAGAGAAAGCAAAGAAAAAGTAGCTGGCTACTTCAGTTCTTAGGCAGTCAAGAAGCTTGGATAGCTAGAATATTTTAATAGACTTTTCAGGAATCTACTTGATTAGCAGCTAGCTCAAAATTGAAGGCTAACATAGAGTGAAGGTGGTTCAGCCTAGCAGAATAACGATGTGAAAGAAGCAATAAGCCTTTTTGCTATCACTTAAATTGGGACTATTAGAACTGTAGACATACCTAATGTGGTTAGCCTTCTACATACTTGTTAGACGATCTCATCTGAAAGCTCTTAGGCTTTTCTTTACTCTGAGCTTGCTCAGGTTGTACATGGCTCTCACCTTCTGTGCCTTTGACACCTTGGAGATTGCATTACTGTCATAAATTTGCTCAAAACTACTTGTAGAGGCAGGTCAGAAACTGAAGTTAGTGCAGCACAGATGTTGCAACATAATCTCTATTGCTCTGGAAGTATATTGCCTGTGTACACCAGGATGTACTATTTCCAAATGGGATTAAAAATGGGAGTGTTTTTTCTACTCCATAAAGTCTTTAATCACTCAGACCTGACTGTATTAGAAATCAGTTCTCATCTCTTTCTTCATGATATTTCATCAAGCAGAAAAGGTGAGGTGGCACGTTTTTGGTATCATAGTGAGGGAACTCTTGGCGCTTCAGTACACATTTCTCCCTTTGATCTAAAATAGCCGTGTACATCGACTTCTCTGGCATGCTGCAAAGTTCACCAGTTCTCTTAAGTTTTTCTGAGAGGAATGGAATTGTGAAGTGGTGAAAGGGTGAGTGGGGGCAAGGATTTATTTGTTTTTTCTTTCTTTTAGCTGTTGTTGGCTTGAGATCTGAAGAGTGAAGCTAAATTTRTAATTTGCAAAGACTATATTTTAAAATATTTGCCAGTTGCTCCAGATAAAAAAATACGGATTTTTGTCCAGAGGAGAAGGAACAAAAATAAACAAACATGGATCTTTTTTTCACCTAATTTATGATCTGCAAATACAGTTTCTCCTCAACCTGCATAATTAACTCTTTTCATTCAAGAGTGACTATCTTGATTACATTTTTTATCAATAAAAAGTCATGAAAATGGTTTTTTTTATAAAGAAAAAAGAAATGCAGCAATATCAGATGACTGCAATGTAGACTGTTGTGCYATTTGGACACTGGGCTTTTAATACTATTATAGCCAATAAATAAACTACAGTATCTCACTTTTAAAACCATTGTCAGGTTTAGTATACAGATTTAATGGGAATTGTCTTTATTCATACCAAGTTTATATCTACTTAGAGCTTGTAGGCTTTTCTGTGTGGGCAGATCTGATACTACTTGTTCCAACAGATGTTGGTTATGATACAGCTGCTTTGTTTCCAACCATGTAGATGTATCAAGCGGGATTAGAAGGTTTTATTGTTTGTTTAACATGTTGCATTTGATTAACATAATTTTGAAGCCCCATATTCTTCTTTCAGAAATACTTTATGGCTAAACTGCATATTTAAGATAGTTGATTCCCAAAGGAAAAGGTACAGCAGGTCTGTGTTAAGCTTTCTGTTCAAGCTTATTATCCCAGCCTTCAAAATATGTTTTCATTAACCAGTCTGATAAACTGAAGAAGAGGGTATGCAGTTTAAGCACTTGGCAATGGTTCTGCTAGAGTTGCTGTACTGGRCTAGTGGCAGAAGTCCATTAAGTGAGGTGTTCTTTTGAGTCTATTATGTCTTGGCTACTTTACAACCTCTGGAGGGTCCAGTGCAGAGTTTATATGAGCTGTGCCTTCGTGTTCACCAGATAGTACTGCATGTGCTGCAGATGTTTTGGGCTGCTCACCTGAAGTTTGTGATAACTGCAATACATGGTAAGTTTTGGATGATTTTTAATATTAAATCTAGTGTCTTACTTCTGAGACATTTTTGTTGCATGAAGCAATAAATTCAGTTCTGTCATCATTAGGCAGGTGTTTATATGTACTGCAAGACTTTAATCTCTCTCTAGGGAACAAAATGCTTTAGGGGCCTATTCTACTACTTTGTATTTGCTTTGTATCTCTGGCACGTTGCTTGTTCTCTCTATGCTGGGAGACCAAGTATRGTTTCATGGTTGAGACACTGGCCTTGGGTCATTTCCTAGCTTTGTCAGTGATTACTGTGAAACCTAGAGCAAATCTGTCCCTCAGCTCAGCAGCTACAAATGAGGATAATGCTGTTTTTGTTTGTTCGTTTGATTGATTTCTGCTATGTGTTTCATCTACTTAGACTGGAAGCCCTTTAGGACATAGACTGCTTTGCATTAGAAATATGTATTGTGATCCCAGTCTAAGATGGGCCTGTACTCAGAATCACAGTTTACTAGTAATAGTGGCATAGAAATTTTATCTACAGAATACGTCATAAGGAATCTCCCTAATGCAGATGACTAACCAGTGTTCTATAGTCTGATAAACTCATATGTAATGCCAACTACATATATATGATTCTGACATGACTACTGTAATATTTAGGTCTGGAAGTGTGTCAATGTGTGCCCTCTTTATTTTCTTAAAACAGGTTCACRCAGGTGGTGAGCTGACTTGTTAACTGGATTGTGAATTAGTTTTRTTCAGCCCTACCCAAGTCCTGTGCCTGTGATGTCCCTCCTGTTCCTAGTGGTTTCTGATGTTTTCCCTTTCTTAGGGAGGAACCATTTCTTGCTGCAGCAGTTCCCAGACCTGAAGGCACTTTGGAGAACCTGCATGGCCTAGAAAGGCTGGAGCCAGCTCATTTCTACGTGTTGAGCAGTCATCAATAAAATTTTGTGCTGACCTTGGTGAAAATTACTTGTGAGGCCACGAGAGARTTCATAAAACAGAGAACAGGATAGGAGTAGGTGCCCCAAAGATGCTTCAAGAAGAGCTCTTGGAAGTCTATTAGCTCTTATCATCCGAAAATGAGATCAGGGAAGCAAACAGCATTTTAAAAAAGTTTTGGAGATACTCACAAAGAAATTCAACAAGTTCTTGCAAGATAATTTTGGTATGCTATATAGATTTTAAATAGCCCAGTCTTAAAGACAATGTTAAAACAATTATCTCAAGGAATTATGGTCATTTGGRAAAAAAAAAGTATTTCCAAGTAAACTTCTCATAAGATAGCATGTTAGAATAACATTAAGACAAGCAGAAAGACAAAACAAATACTTACAGCTTTAAACATGAGCTAATTTTTATATGCACAAAATCAAGAGAGCAACTACCATTTTCATCAAGCAGTCAAATTAATGTTTTCTCTTAGTCATAGCTGTGTTTCAAAAGAATGATTCCATTAGATTACGATAATATTCTTTACTCTCAAAAACAGCTGCAAAAACATAGAATGTCTTATTCTAATACCTCACAGAAACCTGTGCTGATGCAAARAAGAAATCTCTACATTGTTGTTTTGCAACTTTTGGTTTGTTTATTTAAGGAGAAGTACACCATAATTTGAATTTATTTTTCYTGGAGGCTGTAGGAAGATATGTAATCCTTTACTGCATGTGCTTGCACTCTTACATGCATGCGTGCCCTCCCTAGTAGCCGTTTGCTGYGTTAGAAAGCTTCTGTACCAGTGATTTTTACTGATCTCTTTTCTGAACTATGCAGCCCTGTCAGTCTCTMTATATAGGTAGTGTCCCCATTTTCTGTCGAAGGTCCCCAGCAGTGCAACCAGGAATGCTGAAGTCCTGGGGGCAGTAGGAGAGGAGGCAGGAGAGAGCCTGGTCTGTAGCTTAATGAATACAATCCTGAACTGGGAGTGGGGAGAGAGRTTTGGTCCTTGCTGTCCAGGTAATTTCTTGTGATTCTGTTTGATGTTTTTCCTTCAATGACTGTCTAATGTAAAATRTAAGCAGTCCATTGGACAAAATGCCAGAGTCACTGTCTGCTTCCTTCTAGTAAGTGCCCTGATCTCTCCCTTGTTGTCCCTGTCTCTGACTTCAAGCCTGGTTTGACCAAATCTATACATCTACAAGGCACAGTTATCACCTATGACTTTCTTTATTGTCAGTGGAAAAAAAATAGGATCATCTTAAAGTAGTTATTTTAATTGATGGGTGAAATGAGGTGCCTACTGCTTCTCAGGAACTATAAATGGAGCATGTGATGACTGACCCAAAAGTGTCTGTACCTCTCGTGCTTGGGCCCTTGTTRTGCTGAGAACAGAGCTAACTCACAGACTAGATCTGGATACAAGTCTACCATTTAAATAGTCCAGTCTCTCTGCACCATTTAAATGTTTCAGAGAGAGCCTGAGTTAAAGGACTTCTAGTTTTCTTATTTCATGTTTTTTTTTCTGCTAGAGTCTGAGTAGTAGCCACTAATATCAGATTCTGTTCTCTAAACTCAGTAAAAATAGGGAAGATCTCC
Source organism: Rhea americana (assembly GCF_003343005.1). Lineage (NCBI taxonomy): Eukaryota > Metazoa > Chordata > Aves > Rheiformes > Rheidae > Rhea > Rhea americana. Next base: position 594,683 of record NW_028185928.1, read on the forward strand.
TCACACACACATGACAAACAAAAAACCCCGAACAAACAGAAATTCCCATGGGGAAAGAAGTGTACTTGCTGCATTAGTGAAAGGTATGTGGTGGAAAGCAGTGGCAGAAGCAGACCAAAGTATCATGGTCAGTGCTTTTGAAAGTAGTGCTTACGCATACCAAATGGCCATTTTATCCTGGCCCAAACCCACCATTTTACTACTGAAAAACCGGTCAGAGTTGCAGTTTTGCTACAAATTGCAGCCTATAAGATTGCAGACCCACGTGGYTGCTAAGATGTGCTGAAACAAAACACACTAAATGTGAGCACACTGTAACTACTYCTGCTTTTATAGGAAGAAGTAGCATGCAGATTTGAGTAAGACAGTTGGGCCCTTTGCTCGTGCTGTTTGAAAGGTGACGTACTAATTCTCTCAAATTTGACCTGAAGATTAATTAGTCCTGGCAACGTAACTGTCTGGAATGAAAATACCRGATACCACAGAATATCTTTGCTATCTTTTCCACAGAATGTCTATAGTATACTTTAAATAGTCACTTTAGGGTGTTTTCTCTGTCCAGGCCCTTTATCCCCATACTGTTGAGTGTCTAGACTCCAAAAATTATAGAACACTTTCAAAATCCTAGAAAAAATTCACAAAACTGAGTTCACTGAATACAGGAAAAGAAATGACCCTACAAAATGCACAATAGATAAGGTCTTAACTCWTTGAATACTGTTTTACGGGTTTCTTTTTTCTTTTCTTTTTCTTTCTTCTTTTTTTTTCTGAGTTTAGCGCTGGTCTAGCACTCTCAATGATATTAGAGGAGAGACAGGGAGCCAAAATGCAAAACAGTGAAAAAAAGAATGGAAACTTGATAGGGCTGTTTCGTCTGAATGGCGGGGTTCAGAATAATCCAGCAAGTAAAACACTCCACAGCAGAGCCAAGATACATATGGTACAGGGTAGATRCAGCTCTGATCCAAGTTGTGAGCCATGTGAAGGGAGGAGGAGGAAAGAGCTGATGTGGGTTTGCTGCGTAGCTGTAACTCTCTGAGGTGACAGCGCTTTTCTGCTTGCGCTGGGCGATGCCAGTTGCAACACACAGGGTCCAGCAATYCTAGTAGCTAGATCCACGCAATAGATCTGCTCTCATAGTCTGAGCTACCCAGTCTTAAGTTACTGTTTCCTGATTAATTTCTTCTGGAGTGATTCATTTGTCAATCTTAAGGTAAACAAATTATTTGTAGCTGTGTTGGAGTAGTGATGCTGTAAGTGGAGCTTGGAGCATTACTGATTTATCCRTGCCAGATATGCTCAAAATTTAAGTAGAAAAGAAAGAAGGAAAATGGGAGAAGGAAAGGACCAAAGGAGATGAGACATCATGTACGATTGACAGACCAAGTCCAGAGGACAGAGGTCTTCTGACTCCCTGTTCACTGTCCTTAAACCCCTGCTAAAAAAATATGTCTGCAACAGTCTTAAAATATCTCCCTAATCTTCCTGATGTTTATGGAAATTTGTTTTGTTAGTGGAGTATTTGTATAGTTTTATCAGCAGGCGCCCTCATCTAAGGGTAAAATTAAAGTATTAGTTTAGAAAACATATACCAAAAATCTTCTCTACAGGTTCTTCTTTCGCCTGCCTGTAACACCAAACTTATATCTTTAGAGTTTTGGCAGAGCAGAGGGTATGTTCTATACTTCCATTTATGCAATCACAAACAACATAACTATTAAGAGCACTTATATATACAGAAAGAGTCACTGAGTGCAACCCAATGAAATTAACTGTAAGACTGTGTCTTCCTTTAGTGAAGGAAATCACTAAGCTGACAGAATGATAAAACATTACATTGGTATTAAGTGGCTTTCCAGTAATTTTTCAGTACTCAGTAGAAAACATTATCATAACTGATATACACTAATTCTCTTGTTTATGTGTGTGTAAATAGAGTAACTTCCATTAAAGTGCCATTACATTTACAAAAGGGACTCTGTAAAAGCAACCTGGTGGTCTTCCAAATTTATTCTTTCCATGACTCCAGATCAAATTTGCCTACTTTAAACAATAAAAAAATTGTCAGTGTTGCAGGTTCCACCTGGAATCAAATCATTTTTTTTCTGTGTTACATTTATAATGAAGATTATTTAATTACTTGGCTGACAATTTTATTTACAATTGCAAGACAGACTATAATCTAGTTCCCCGYATCTTTCCTCCTTCCCTCCCATCTTACTCTCCCAGGAGTACTAGGAAATGCAGGGTGTGAACAGAGGGAAAATCTGTGTTGATTAAAAAAGAAGTAATTGGATGACAAAGAGTGTTCAGTAGGAAGGCGCCACACTGAAATTTTTCTGATCACGGTGATATTTTAAGGCTAATGAGAATTTAGTACACATGTTAAGTAAGAGGATTTAGACATCTTAAATCACTAAGAAACTAGCTTTATTGTTGGTTGTTTTCTGCTTTTGGTCTGGAGAACTTTTATAAAAACAAAACAACTTTCAGCCCTAAACCCCACCTCATAATTTTTTTTTGTCACAGTTGGACATTGCCCAGCATCTATCCAAAGGTATATCATTCCTGCATCACTTCAAGCCCCTTCCCTCTTTCCCAGTCACAGAATCACAGAATGGTTGAAGTTGGAAGGGACCTCTGGATCCAGCAGAGTCCAACCCTCCTGCTCAAGCAGGGTCACCTACAGCATGTTGCACAGCCTCACATCCAGGCAGGTTTTGAATATTTCCAGAGAAGGACACTCCACAACCTCTCTGGGCAACCTGGTCCGGTGCTGTCACCCTCACATGAAAGACATTTTTCCTCATGTTCAAGTGGAACTTCCTGTGTTTCAGTTTGTGCCCATTGCCTCTTGTCCTGATGCTTGGCACCACTGAAAGGAGTCCAGCCCCATCCTCTTGACACCCTTTTTAAAGGTATTTGTATACATTGATAAGACCCCCTTCCAGTCTTCTCTTCCCCAGGCTAAGCAGGCCCAGCTCTTGCAGCTGCTCCTCATAGGGCAGATGCTCCAGCCCTCCGATCATCCTCGTAGCCCTACGCTGGACTCTCCAGTAGCTCCACGTCTCTCTTGTACTGGGAGCCCAGAATTCGATACAGCGCTCCATCTGTGGCCTCACGAGGGCTGAGTAGAGGGGGAGGACTGGAACTGGTTACTGGCCATTGCACAGCTTCCCCAGAAGTAATAGGCCTTGTCTGCATTTAAATGTTTTGCATATACAGCTTTGTCAGTAAGGGGCTGGGAAGAGAAGAAAAGAAACATACCACTAATTAAATCAGCTGTTCTGGTAAATGTACTTATACCAGCAAAAGGTTCTATTGAGAGGTAGAAGTTACGTCATCTGGTATAAACACTGCTGGCAAAACTTTCTGACCAATATACACCACAGCTCCACTAAGAGTTTGCTGTGAAAGCTATCTCTGCAAAAATTTTCTATTACAGAGAAGGCCATAGCCACAGGGTGGAAGTACGGTTATGCTGGAAATTAACCATCGGCTTTTCTGATGTAGAATGGAGTCTAAGATTATACCAAACAGGGATAAATGGACTAATTTACCCCAATATCTCCTGACAGGCTTCATAAAGAGTTTGGGATGAACAGGCAGTCAAGCTCTTCTTCCTCAGACTTTTATCTTTCCTTTCTTATGGTACGATAAGCACAACCTTGTAGAACTCAAATTCCTATTGGTGTTCTGGCCAAAAAAAAAAAAAAAAAAAAAAACACATCTCTGGGAGTACCAGTCTGTAAGGAAGAAAGAAAAAAAAGGCAACCATGTCTCTGTATCATAATGGACAGCTTTATTCTACTGTGCCTCAGCACAGATTGTCCAGATAAATGTCTGGCCTACTTGATGCTGGAAATGAGTAAAAGATGTTAGGCCATTCATTTACATGAATTTGCCCCASGAAAAACACAGTGCATAGATGAGATAAGACAGGAGAAAATACGAAAGATCAACAAGGCACCTCACAATATTTTTATGGACATCATGAAGACTTAAAACAGTAGCCTGTCCTTTAGAGCAGACTCCACAAATGTCACCTCTCTGTGCCTGTTAGCATCTGTTCAGCCCCCAGAATATGATTCAGAGCATGTAGGTTCAAGCAGAGCTTCCACAGACTATTTGTCCTCTAATTTCATCCCCAAACTTTGCTGGCTGGAGACAGTGTGGGTGCTTCCACTCTCTCCCAGTATATAATGATGGCTGTAGCTTAAGAGAGAAAACAGCTGGGAGCAGCGGTGAGTCATCTGAATCTGGCCGGCTGGTGTTACACGAGTGACAGCTCAGTAACATCACTGGTGGGAAGGGGAAGAAGTGTAGCAGCAATCTCGTCTGGGTCGTTCTACATGTGTGCTCTGTCATAACTGGTCCCGGTGATTTTCCTGCCGGTACTGTTAAATGTTTACTCGATGCGAAAAGTGAAATCTGGAAATCCAATAGGCAGGGTGTTACAGATGGGTGTTACCATCTACAGAAGGCCAGGGTGTTACCTTTCTACAGAACACGCTGAGCAGGGTCCAGGAACAGTACGTCAAACCTGGTGTCCCTAATACTCTGTCAAATAGTGACGTGAGTCATCTTTAATGGTCTATATAAATAAAACAGAATTCCCCTCAGAAGTATTTAGTATTTTCCTTCTATCCTGCCTAGAACGTCTAGACATCAATGAACTCATTAATGCAGTTACTTCACTGTGAGCTAAAYGGTAATGAGCAGAGTTAGACCACACTAGACTTAGGACCTATTTTTTTAAAAAACCAAAGAGATCCAGATAAACTGGAAATAAAATTAAGAAGAATGAAAGCTCCCTCCCATTCACATGGGTTCTATAGCTTAAGAAACAGACATAACTAGGGAAATGTGCCTCAATGTAAGCTTCATTTTGAGGGAAATGCACATGTGGATTGGCCAATMTGTTAATTATAATTAAATGAAAGGAAAATGTGATTATTATGTATTTTAAACAATCTCTAGTAGTGTCACTGCTATTACTGTTAGGGTTTGGAAATGGAAAAAATATAAAACCACAGTTTTCACTGTTTATCTACTTTTGTGTGCATCTGTTCAACTCAGTTTAGACTATGAAATTACTAGGCTTGTCTGGTTCACTTTCCTTTACAGGGAGCATAATGTTCTGGTTTTCATATCCTATAAAAGTAGTGATACTACAAAATTACAAGGAAATACTTCAGTCCCTCAGTATAGATAAAATTAAAAGCAACTACAATATTTTCATTTCCCAAGATGAGGAATCTTAAAAAAATAAACAATCACTCAATAAATGAAAAATAAAGATAAGCTTTAACACAGTATTATCAGACCATTGATGAGGATTTTCAGTTATGTATTTAAATTCAAAACATCCCTTTAATAAAACATACAGTCATTACTATATGATATAATGTCTATAACTAGCTATACCTAATAGGACTATAATCCCATTGAGCTGCTGTAATGATATGAACCACAAGAGCAAAAGCGAGTAGTTTATCAATGTCAACAAACACCCAGATGGAATTACAGTCTTCTATGTACTGTTTAGTTGTATGCTATTCATTAGAGCCCATGGCAAAAATTATGCTTTTATTAAAGATACACAGATGAGAATATGTGTTGTTGAAAGAGACTTGTTTAAAGAACAGAAGTCATCTCTTGGTGCACAGGATAGACATTTTCAGTGCAGGATGTGGCCTCCTGCATAGTGCCTTTTCAGGCATATTTACAAGGGACTTGAGACTTGGATTCAAGCACTGAAAGAAATACAGTACTTCAGGCTCTGTAGACTATTTCTGGTTATGTCTCTTTGTTGCTGGTTTCTGGTGTTCCTTGCCTTCAGGGAAGTCTGGCCACCTGAGCAGAAAGTGTGAGCTGGAGCAAGGCATTGCAGCTTTTTCTGAAATAAACTATAATATACTGGCTAGGGGAGTCCTTTGTGACTGCTTGGGACTTCATAAAGGATGTTTAAGGATGTTTTAAGGATCATTATTCTGTAGAATTTCAGAACGAGTCAAGCAGCAAACATTCCAAAGTTTGATTTCAGTCTGGGCAGCCGTGTTTGGGATATTTTCAGACGAGGCCTAGTATAAACAAAAAATACACTTTCACTTCATTTAAAATGAAGTTACAACTAGAGCGGTGAGAGAAACACAGAGTTAAGTTGCACCAAGTATGAGTGTTTTATGAGTTTGAATTATTTTGGGAACCCCCAAAATATTTCAAAGGATTTTCAATTCTTCAAACTCCACAAGATTCACCCATCTATAGTTTAAACAGATGGACTTTTCAATATTTACAGATGTCAAGGCTTTATAGGCAGATCGGAGGGCTGGAAAGAGAACAAGCTGGATCTGGGGAAGTGGTTAGCAGAACCCAAAAAAGAGACATCAGCTCTGCGGATGACTGGAAGAGTTCAGCAGTTCACTCCAGGGAAACTGTAAGACAGGCTGTACAGTGAGAACAGTATGCTTTTGTGGATTTAATTCCCCTGTGCGATATCAGAAAGACGGTGATAGCATTGTAGGACGTTGTTCTCTATAGATCTCATAGCTATTTAATTCCTCACGTCTTACAGAACTCAAAGGTTTCCATCCGTACGGAGCGAGCTCCTCTGTGCCCGCTTTATGCAAGAACAACAATGGTGGAAAGAAACTGGATACGAACGCGGGCTAAATAAGGAAAACGCTCCTTTAAATTCCGCACTGCAGCGAGGCGATTCTTGGTGCAGATTTCTGTGGTATGCACTACAAGCCTCTGTGTGGAAGCAGTGTGTCCAGGGACGTAAATCCTATCCCCGCAGCCCGCCTGATATGTGGGCCTCTCCAATTTGCCACTAAAGTGTAACCACAAACATGAGCAGCTGCCATCATCAGCAAGGGGAGTTTCTTTGAATTGCTGACACAGCATCAATCTTGTCATCCGCTTTTCTTTCGAGCTGGACAAGCATTGGGGTTGTCTTTCACATATACCGAGCCTGACTTAGAAAGCAGGGCATGCCTTAGGTTGAACGGTGGATGGCGATAGCTGGGCAGTACCAATTGTACGTGAAGGGCAAATTCCAACTCCTTCTAAACAGACAATGCAGAAATTTTGTTCATTTGCAAGRCAGTAAGAGATTTTAAGAATGATGACTGGGAAATTAGCTTAAGTTGGTAGGAAACATTTTTATCAGCCCAATCTTCTTTTTTGTTGTTGTCCTTTCAATAAAGCAAATTTCATCTCAGCGTCTCCTCAGAACTACTCCTTTAGATCCTCTCATAAATTTTCCTCGGGAAAAATTCATATTTTACTGCCTTTTTGGTGGAAAAAAGTCAAAATTGACCTTAGAATTTCCCAGTCTGCAATAAGTGTTATATTTTGTATTTTGTTTTGACATTTATGTCACATAATTCCTTGACATGACAGTAGAAACAAATTTCAGGATAGTAGATATACTGCCATAATATGTGATAGTTGCAATATTTCACACTCAGTTTTTAAAATTATAAGGGCCTGCTTAGTACTGACTGAAGTACCGTATCTTCTTTTCCATGGCAAAATGTTTCCTCTTCATCGTGGTACCTTTTCATATTAGGCATACATGTGGCTAATGTGAACATGTATGAAAATACAAAACCACAAATGAATTTTAAAATTAAATCTCAATTTAGAGAAGAATATTAGCTGTTTTCCAGGACAAATGCCACAAGTGTGGAACATTCTGAGAGAACTGCTCTCATTATAATTCAGAATTCAAGGGAAAAAAGATAGAACCTTAAAAGCTTTCTGCAAACACGACATTGTTATCTTCAGTAATGTCTTGCAGTTGGATTAAAAGCAAAACTAAAATCATATATGACACAATCCCCTTCCCCAATCACTGATATCCTCCGAAATCTCTTGATTCTGCTCCTGTCTGCCRGCAGTTAGTGGGTAATTCTTGAGAGCGCTAGAAGTAGCAGGTGAGAGGGTTAAATAAGCTTCTTAAACAATTTCCATCCTGCCACTGCCCTGTTTTAAAATCCTTGAATTACTCACCAGCAGAACTGTTTATTTCATTATTAAAATGAGGCTGCAGGGTTCTCCCTTCTCCCACCCACACATGATGTTCACGGAAGGAGAACTACTCCCACATGATTACAAGGTTTGCTATTAAGTGTGAACTTCATATTTAATTGTAATTGCTAGCAAAATATAATTTAACAGCAAAGTATGCTGAATTTGTAACAAAGTACCCCTTTTATTTGAGCAGGAATATGGATGCTGCCCAAATGTATCCGCATGGTTCCAATTAAGTGGAGGAATGTTTAATGTAAAACTCAACTTGATGAAAATAACTGAAGTTTCTGACAAACCAATAAATTGGAGTCTAGAAAGCTCTGCATATACAGTACAGTCAGGGAGGGGCAACACCCGCTGGGTCATCAATTTTGGTCAAGTCTTCCTGTTCGTTTATACTAAAATAATACTATGTAGGTAATTCAATTTCTTTCCAGCTGTAAACATAGAAAGGAATGCTGTATGCAGATCTGACTGAGGGTCGAGCGGGGCTCTGCGCCGGTTCCTTACCCCTGTGCAATTTCCAGGCAGAAATTTTGAGAAACGTTAAACTTTGGGCTTTGGGCTTTCTTTTTTTCTTTTTCTTTTTTCTTTTTTTTTCCTTCCCTTCCTTTTCTTTAGGTGCTAGCACATCAACAGCTGTCAAGAGGTCCTGCAAAATATCCCCTTAGAAGACTTGAGCATCTGTTGATGGAGATCTGTACATACAGTTTCCTGTAAGTGCTACCAACGATGCTGCATAAACTGAAGGGAGATCTCCAGCCAGCCAGGTCTTTGCTCTCAGCCTGATGTCACTGGCAAGGTTTTGTCTGAGTTCAAAACCGGAATCAAGTTCTAGTCGCCGATCAGTTATACAAAACTGGATGAACTCGCCTGGCTGAGTTCAGAATTAGTCCTTTATTTACTACAGGCTTCGTTTTGAGGGGAGTTGGGTTTTTTTCCCCTCAGAATTGCTGAATTATAAACCTAAAGCTGTGGTAGCCACCTCCATTAAGGAAGAAAGCTCTCGCAGACTCTTTGTTTTGGCAACCCGGAGGCTGCACATAAAGCATGTCCTCCACCTTTTAGGAGAGGAGCCTTTCTGAAGGGTGTGAAACCAGCCAGAGACCCCAGGAGAAGAGGAGCCAAGGGACATGAGGCATCTTGTCACACCGAGAGCTGCTGCGTGTGGTAAATGGAATAATCAAGCAGCTCACCAGCGACTGCAAATGCAATTTCCTCACGAAACAGAGAAGACTGGCTAGGCGAGGTTACGCCTGGAGAACGTAAGATGAAGGCAATTATAGGATTATGAAATTTTTACCTGCTGCTGTTAGCTGTCTGTGCCTCACGGCTCTCCAAAGTCACTTCTGCAAGCAGCACAGGCTCAGTTTTGCAGAGGTGGTTACGTGCCCAGGGAGATTGTTCAATAACAAGAACTGGAGCTATACAAAGGGCTAACTTTCAGGTACCCTAGCCGARCCCGTAACACCTGGAAAGGGTGGTTATACAGTGCACTGGGAGTGTGTGTGAGTGAGCTTCCGTAGGCTCCTTTTAACCACCCACCCAAGGCCTACTTACGCTGCTTTTTTTCTCCTTGCAAAATTGGCCTCATACGCTCATTTTCTTTCACTCYGTCTGGGCTACCAAGACTGTAAGCTCCTGGACACTGTGTTTCCAGTACCTCGCACAATAGTGTCTGATCTAAGCTAGGCTGTAAAGTGCTACTCTGATATGCATTAAAAATAATCTCRGTTAACATAAATTGCACTGTAATTCTGCTCAAGGTTTAGGTGTTAAGCTATTGCCCTGAGTTCAGCTGGCACCTTTTCTTATGCAGGTGTATTGCTAAAGGCTCTTACCTAAGAGCTGTGTTGTTTTTGCCCATTCCCTTCCCCTCTCCTCCCTACCTCAACAAACAGCTTAGTAAGACAAAAGAAAAGCTGGGTAATCAATGTACCCTTTCCTCCCTACCTGCCAGGAGATCTGCTTACACGCGCAGAGTGGCAGGCCAGGTTACTCTCGCCCTTCCAAAGCCAATATAAAAGCAGACTTTAAAGCAGGACTTTGTAAATATCTATGTTTGCTAGAAATATTTAGCTTCTTGGTCTTGTGACCAAAACAAATCAGCCGCTTGAGCAGAACACGATGAGCTTTTACTTCCCACTATGGGAAATACAATCTGCGCAAGCTTGAGAGCGTTGTCGAGTAGCTGATACCTGTGGGTCAGTTCAAAGTTACTGCTAGTTGTCTTGTGCTCTTTGGCTCCATTGCCTGACCCGTCTTTGGGGGGAACGCTGTGACAGTCAGCATTTAAGCGTCCTTTTCAAGGGTACAAGTGTTGTTTTTTGCACAGTTCTTCATTTAACTCTACAAATTCAAAATGCTCTCTCTCAGATCATTTTGAAATACGGTAACAGAAATATGGGCTGAGTAATCAGCAGTGACTCAGAGGATCTAATATGTATTTAAAACTATCAGGATATATTGTTCTATTTTCCCAGAAGCTTAATAATGAATAACCATAAACCTGGCATGCTTAGTATTAATCTCTGTAGGATATTACAGTTTGCACTCAAGACCTGAAGTACTTTTTCAGCAACAGCACCAGTTGGTTTGTGCCTTTTCCATTTCTGCTATGCCAGACAGATCAGTCCATAAGCCATATGGTATTTCTTATTGCACAGAGGCAACAGCTAGAAGATAATGAAAAGGGAATAGGCCACATTTGTATTTTCCATTGTTGAAATACTATAGTGAGTTCTGTTTATATATTTCTAGACTTTGGAAAGATTTTTTTATTGGTATGGTAGAACTTTAAATTGGTAATTAAAGAATAGTTTGACATTTTCTTGTGTTAATTTTAGCTCAGAATATAAATTTACTCATGAAATTGGGCAAAAAGTAGCTTGATAAACAGAAGCAAGTTAAAAAAAAATCAGCATTTAGGTTTACACACCAAGATACTGGACAGGAATGGATATATCTGAGTCCTGTGTTTCATCCCCTATAGCTGCAAGACTGTGTGGTTCTTTGCCACTGCAGCATTCCCTAAACTAGAGACTCAGGAAGCTTTTGCCCCTGCAAAGCCAGCAGGGTTTCATACGAAATCCTTCTCCGCCAGTAGGGTAAAGCTGAGCTGGAAATGGAGCAGCGAAGCTTTTGGAGGCTTTGTGCCTCTTCTGTACCTTTTTGTACATTCCTCCGTGAAAGCTGGGCACGTGGGATGAAATCTTAGCTCCACTGAATTTCCCAGCAGTATTCTTGTGGACTTCAGCATCACCATTTTCTGCGGAGTACTGAAAGTGCCTCTTTAATTTTAACTGATCTTTAATTGACCAATAATCAATCGATCTTGCTTCTCCTGTCTCTTTTCTGCTCCCTTCAATACACTTTTTTAATAGGCTGGCAATAATGTCACAGTGCATTATTATTACCCATTAGCATTGGGTAGGTTCCAGTGTGGAGATAAGTCTCTGTGTTATGAGTGTTTGCTAGCTTTAGAAGAGCTTTGCACCCGATGCAGCTGCATTGCCGCTACAGCCTGGCTAATGTCTTGGTAATGCAGTCACGCAGCTTGTTCTGCAGTTCAGCTGGTATCTTAAAGTCCTCTTGACTTCCTGATATTGAAGACTAAATGCATCTTTCATGCTTTCCTGAAGGTTTTAAATAAATCTTTCATGTCAGTGCACACAAACCCAAATCCTGCTCCGCGCTGTGTGTGGGCATTCCCCATTACAGCCCAGGGGCTAAAGATATGTGCGGTATTCCTGGATCTGGCATTGCTGCAACCATGTTGAGGACTGATGTTAGCTAAAACAAATTTACTCTATAAAATGTCAGTAGGTTTCATGCTCTTGCAAGTGCTGGACTAACGCTCTCTGGCTTGCAACGTGATAATGTAAGTTTCTCCATGCAGTTCTGCCAAACTTGCTCAGTCTTGGCCTGTGTGCCTTGGCCTATAGAGGCATTTAACTGGACTAAGCAAAGTCCTGGTGAATATACTGTTGAGAATAATCTTCCCTGGGATGATGATGAAGAACAAAATGATCTAATAAATCTTCCTCACCTTTGTTTTTTATTATTCCGTTTTCTCTAGAGCAAATACCTGCCAGCCAGGTATGGGATTCTGTGATGTGAGGACTAAGGAGACAGTGGCAAAACTGTGGTCTTGGCTTGTCAGCAGTGAAAAGCCAGCTCAGCTCAAGGGCAGATCCACAGGGGACAGTTTAACGTTGTAATTTATATGGCCATCCGCGGTGTGCAGGTGTTCTCCTGGGTATTGCCATCACAGTGACAAGTAAGCAGCATTTTGTTCTCATCAGGATTTCCAAATGTCTGGAAAATTGGAGCAGGAGAAACTGTATATTTCTAGAGCTTATTTTTATGGAATGCATTATAAAAAAGGGGTCCTTAGGAAATAGCAAGTCACCAAAATGCTTATTAAAATGACCTTAAGGTCAGATTCTGCCACTGTTAATCACAATAGCTGTACCTTAGTCTGTGAGCTTTCCCATTGGATTCAGTGGGATTACTTAAGGAATTCAGATACTACCTGATGGGACCAAGTGGCAGACAGTCTGGCCCTTAATAATTGTAGCAGCTGTAATGCAACATGCCTTCATTTTTACTTTATATTTTAGCTAGTTAAAATATTTTACAGGAAAGTAATTTTATTTTGAGAAAACATTTTACTCAAAGATGAAACTGTATGTAACAATTATATTCTGTCATCTTTTCAATGTCTTAATGTATTTATTGTTGTGTAATGTAAAGTCACCTTTGCTGACAATGTGCTTCTAGATTCAAAGCTCCCCTGGTTTCAGTATTATTTTGATTTAAAAAATTTACACTGTAGCAAAAAGTGAAATAACTTAATTCTGGACCCTCCCTGAAGTTTTACAGATTTCATAAAGATGCTTTCCAGGGCTTGTTTGTATTTCTGTTTTATTTGAAGCCTCTTCTATCCAATAGCCTGAGCTAAAAGAGGTGATACTTCATACTCTTTCTGAAGTTGTAAATAATGGACAATGACTTTATTCAGTATTTTGTGTTGCATAAAATAGAATGGAGATGTTATACAATTCTGAATATGAATGGGGAACCTGTCTTTAAAAAATCATTTGTACTTCCACAGTACAAAGTGGTGAGAGCTTATWTACACCCTTTTATGCACTGGGAGAAAAGGATGCAAGTTTTTTTTGTTTGTTTTTTGTTTTTTGTCTTCTCACTGGAGAAGAAAACTGGAATTTGGCTTAGGTTTCACACTAATAAATAGATTCTTTTCAACTAGTTGCATAAACCACTKCTTTAGGTGCTTATGAGAACATTCTTAGTTCTGAGCGTTAGTTCAAGTTATTGAACTGGAACTCAAGGTCGAGTACAGCATGACAGTATTTTTACAAATAATAACTTCATTTTTCAAAATGTACTTTGTGCTTTGTTTCTTTTAAAGACAGTAAATTTAAAAATACTTAAATTCAGTGCAATTCTGTGACACACATAGTAATATGGGCTACAGTGCAAAAGTCTAAGCCTTTATATCAGAGGATTTAGATTTTATGCTAGTCCTTTGTTCAAGGGTGAACTTAACCCTGTCTGTATGGTCTGTATGTGGAATTATTCATGTCAGATGTTTAAACTAGATTAAAAAAACCTACCCTTAACAATGATTTTACTGTAATCAAATATGTACTGTGCAAATTTAATCCAAAATAATCAAATGTCAATTCTCAAATCAGAAAATAAGTGATTTAAGATACTTTCTTGTATCCTGCTGATGTGGGTATAATTGTTGACATGTTTCAGTTTAACTTCTCTGTAGTGAATCTGAATCATGGTTATAGAAGTAAAAATTAGATTTTAAAGCAAATYTAAGTTTGAATGATATAATGTGAAAAAATATGGTTTTTTTTGCTCCTTTCCTTGGGCCAAACTGTACCTTATGAGTATGTATATAAATGTCAGTGATCCTTGCAAGTTTCTTCAATATAAGRATGAAAAAACTTTTGAAGTATTTAGCTAGCCCAGACTAATAATTTCCTGTGTGTTATTTTTCTCAGTATAAAATGTTTTCCTCAAATAGAAGGAGAGCCAAAGATATTTCTTGTTATCGTGAACATAGATTAGCCACTGTGAACCACTAACAGGTAATTTCTATGCTGAAAATATGTCTTCTAAGCTATTTGCACAATATTTCTGAAGAATTAGAACATTCAAAGATTCAAACTTGTATCATATTATACCTAATAGGAAAAAGGAGATAAATGTAAACAGCTGTCAACATGCAGGAAAATTCTGCAYGATCTATTCTGTTTTTTGACAGCACTGGATTGTTCTTTATTGCATACTAATAAATGTTTTTGTCCAACACTATACTTAATATCCTGACAGCTGAAGTCTATGTTACTTTTCTTGAAAGCTATTTTCTACCTCAGCTTCTGGGAAGTCTTTTTTTCTCAGTGCTAACTGTACTCTTCACTTTTCTCCGTCCATTGATACAATGTTATGTATTTTAAGCATAATTTCCCTCTGTGAAAAGCATGGCATATCTTTTCAATATTTGTAAGTTACGTTCACCTCTGAAATAGCCAGTAGCCAAGTTATACTCATTTTGCTCTTTGCATTTTTTGCCTGCATGTGGTGTTAGCAATACTACACCTGCAGATTTTACTTTCGTGTCTTACGGTAGTGTCTGGAGAGTGCGGTCACGGGTCATGATCCCCTAGCGCTTAGTGCTGTGCCAACATAAACAGAGACATTGTAGCTGCTCTGAACAGTTCAATCTGAGCAGAAAATGGGGATATGGAGACCAAGGTGGGGGATACAAGAAAAGCAGGGGACTGTGCTGCTCAGCATTAAAACAGTGCTTAAAACAAGATTCCTGTTTGGCAAAATCCTGCGCAGTGCTGTTCACCAAGGTGCTTGAGCACATGCTTGTCTTGAATCAGGTCCTCTGCGGATGTGACTTTTGAATAAGGGCCCTAAGGAAGGTTAGTTTTAAACAGCAGCAAAAAACTTTTCTTGGAGTGTAGGGTTAAGCCTCAAGATGTTTCCCAGGACAGAGAAATCATCTGGCTTCTGTGTGTGTGTAAGTGTATGTAGTTTCTCTTTCCTCAGGCAAACAATCCCTGAGTCTCTGATTTCATAGTTTGCGTGGGCTGAAAGCAAGAGGGGATTATTACATTTAAATTTATTTACGTTATACTTGGGTCTATTATATTTCTTAATATTTTAGAATGTCCTAAACATTTTTAAACACTGAGGGCTGAATCATTGCAATCCACAATAGATTGCAGAGCTAGAAAAGTAAATCAAAGCAGTCTATCCCTTCAGCCAAAAAGGCACTGGACTCCCCAAGAGCATGCTCTCTGGGGGAGTGGAGAAGACCTGCGGAGGACGCCCCATCCCCTTTGTACATCCTGCTTCGATGGCTTCATACTTTGCTTTTTGCCTTTTTTYCCTCCCACTGTTTAGTGCATGTCATTCCTCCCCTTTGCTAGCAAATCAGCCCCYGGGCTGCCGGGCCGTGCTGAGCCCGCAGCCTGCGGTACCCCTTCCCGCAGCCCCTCTGCAGCCCCCGCGCCWGGGTGAAGGCGGTCGCACGTGGCCCTGCACAGCATCTCCTTTTCCGAAACGGGTGCCACTTGTCTAAGTAGAGAGTATTTCTCTATAGTAGGTGTTCTAAGTTATAAACGCACTGGAAAGTATTTCATCCTTTTGTGTCTTTAAAATAAAGATGAGATTATTTTCCCATTTCAACACTTTTATTACAAATTCTAACCCCTTCCATCTTATTCTGCCGTATGATTGCTTTTTCTCTTCTTATGCATATTTTATTGTCCTCAGCTTGATCAAGCGGGCATCTTTGGTTTTCTTTATAAATCTTCCACACTTTGGAGTGGGTCTTGCTTGCTATATCTTTGTCTTGGATTTGTTATGTACTACTCTGTTTGTAATTATTTCCTCCTCTTTGCCACTGAGTCAAAATGCATTTTTAGCTGAAGTTGCTATCCTCAGTTGTGCAATAGTGTTCTTGGACCTTTTTCTTACACTGTTATAAATTATTTTTAAGAAACACTTCCAGGTCTTAATGTCTATTCTTTTCTTCCCAGTTGTTTTTATAGCAATCTTTACTTTCAAAAATTAGTCTCACTGATGGACCAACTCTATCTGTTCTTGAAATGTAATCTGATTCTGACTTCTCATTTTTAGTCCAGTAATGGACTTATCTTTATTCACCGGAATACAACTGAATATGGAAGGTAACCTCATGGCTGAATTTTCAGACTGTAGAAGATCTTTAAAATTAGCCTACTACATCACAGAAAGCTTTGCTTGTATTAGTAAGAAAGGAAAGTTTTGCCTTTAGGAAGCTTTGGATTTCAGAACAGTTCAGGTAATCATTTTYCTTTAACCGTAGGTAGCATGAGCTGCTGGCAGGTGTAGAGCTAATTTCTCCTCACTGAACAGGCAAGTGAGGCTTCTGAAGAGGAATTTAACTGCTAAAGCCAAATTCATTGACATCAAGCTGRTTTTAGTGGGATTTGAATGATTCTGTATTCCAAGGAGTATGTATGAAGTCTGGCACACACTTCTTCAATCCATTCTTGAAATCTGTTGTTTTGTTTGAGTTTCTTCTAGCTGAGGCTAGAAGAATGAAGACAATCAGGATKTTATGCTCAACTAGAATCATAATTCTAGGGGAATTTTCTAGGGGAAACAGGGACCTACATGCCTTTGGGCTTCACTCGCAGTTTGGTCTCACGTATTAGAAAATGCTGCACTATGGTAAATACAACTGAATAAAGCAGAGACAGAAAAAAATTTATGAAGCCATTTGTCTACCTGATATCTTGGCACTTCAGCCCAAATTCAGGACAGCATTTCTGTAGAAGGGCACCCTTACAGCATGCTTAGCATTAGTCACAGGCCAGCATCTCGTTAAGGCACRTCAGATAGATAGGGAGAAACTTAAGCATGTGTTTAAGTGCTTCTCAAAATGGAGACTAAGCACAAGTGTGAAAAGAAATGTGGCAAGAAAAGCAGAGAGACAGGTCTATGTGCTGGTGAGCATTGTGCCCGGTGATATTAGTGAAGTATAGTTCCACTGTTTTTCTAGGACTTTTGCTATCCAGTCCCATAGATTCCACTAAGACAGCACTGTCATGAAAAACTCAGTTAGAAATGAGGCAAGTAAAAGGGAAGAAAAATAAAGCAGAAGTTTTTCTTGCCAGTCAACCGGGATATATTTGGCAGAATGTAGCATACTTGTCCAGATAACTGAAAAGTCGAGCTAGAGATGCAGTTTGTTATTACTTGTTTTCCAACAAATGTTTCCATTTTTTTTTCAGTTGAATTGCTGCTGGGAAGATTTTGATCAGTTATTAACCAGAATTATTTGTAAAATTCTATGTCTGCAGTTAATTTACGAGTAGTTCTTGGCACACATCAAACAGCTGTAATGGCTGTACAATGTATACGGCATATTTCTGTTTCCTGACTGGATGAAGGGAATAAAATTTCCACTGCAAATATTTTTTGTGGGACTTCAAAATTAGTTTTTCCTAAGTATTTAAAAATATTTTTTAATACTGTTTCCACGAGCATTCCAGTTTTTGTGAACACCAAGTCAATACAGTGGAAATGAAGAGTTTAAAATTTTAAAGGAAAAATAAAGCATTTCTTTTTCAGCGTAATCATCCTGCTTGACCAAAAGTTTCTTTAATCCCACTTCTAAGGTTTCATATGGAAGTACACAGCCACAGGCACGTTCACACGTTGCTTGTGTTCATGGAAGCATTAATTGAGTTTCCAAAGTCCTGTCTCAGCACATGCTACATACAGTGAGAAAGATGCTTTGAAAGGCTCTTTCACTATTGCTTCCCAAATCGTTGCGGCAAATGAGTTCATATATGACAGGGAGGAAGGGAGCAACTAAAGTTCAGGCTGATAACTGGTAGCAAGAATGACTGCTATAGTGTAAGGTGCATTTCACTGGACAAGGGAAAACAAAATAGCATCAGGGCTAACGTCAATACTGCAAATCACTGCAGTTTTCYGATTTGTGGGAGAAAGAATCACGTAATGGTCCTCAAAAACATTTTTGCCTCTATTTCCTGAAAGAGGAAACACTTTTTCTGAACTGTAATTAATACTACCAGCAAGAGATAGCCCTTGTCTATAAGCACTTCTGAYTTTTTATCAATGAAAAGGCATAAGAAGGGAATCAAGACCTTCACCTTCAGCACAGAAGTCTCACAAAGCTGTGAGGGAAAACACCACCCTGCAGCTCTTTCATTAAAGGTGGATTTGCTAAAATACCTCTGATGCAGCTATCCATACCCTGCAAAACACAGACTGCACCTGCGCTTGCTTCTGCGGCAGGACGGAATGGATTTGCTGGAATTAGATTAGATCAGATCTCTTTTCTGTCATGCTCCCGTCAGTCACTGCACCTACACACCCTGAGGAAAAGCTGGCATGGCAGCAAAGGAGCCCTAGCATTTAATTGAACTGACACAGCCTTTCTCCTTCGTTTTTGCTAGCAGCGGTCAAGATTAGCTTTCTCTCTGCCCAGTTTGGGTCTGGGCATCTGTCCGACTCTATAACCACTGCAAAGGACTGAAAGGATCTAAAGCTCAGACTCAGCTTGGCTAGGTTTCTAGGGATTTTACAATTGAATTTTTCTTTTACTTGTGCAACATTTCCAAGAAATACTTTACAATATATATTTTTTTTAGCATAGCTGTCTGTCAATTTTCATGGCAAAAAAAGTATTTGGGAATGGGAGAATAGTAATAGCAGAGTTGTTTTTAAAGGAATCACCCTACACCATTCTAGGCCAAAACCTTTTATTAAAGTTTTATGAAAATCCTCCCTGTTTTTTACATTCCAGTTGAGTCTGTTAGCTTTGCAGGTTTTGATGATCTAGCAGGTATAAGCACTTCTCACATTAAATGCAGTGTGGACAAAGGAAATTCACTAGCAAAGGTTTCATTAACTGGGGATTATACTGAAACCTTTTCCCAGAATTGCCAATAAATGGAGCCCTAATCCAAAATTTGGCTTTAAATTCAAGTGCAACTAATATAATTTTGTGTTTGGTTTAAAATTACCTGTGGTTATTTTCTCATTTTTGCAATATACAGTATTATRTCATCTGGACTCTCAAACAGCATTGTTCCTATGATTAAAAAGCAAATTTAAAGAAATCCTGTGTATGAAAGAAACTTCAGTTTAACTTGTGGTTCCAATGAGCTCTGAGGAAAAAGAATCCTTATCCAATCTTGCCAAGACAGAGAATTAATTAGTTCGCTCAAATTATGTGTTAAGTAATGCACACGCTGTTCATCAGGGGCTCAGTCCTGACGTGAGGCAAACATCTACAGTGAGTGCCAGCATCTCTTGGATTTGAGGACATGTCCCTGGTGCGGGTCAGAGTTTACTGGAAGAAGATGCAGCAATGGGCTTGAGCTGTGGGGTGCAGGATGCACCAAAGGGCTCTCCTTGGCATCCAGGAATTCTGGACCGAGGAAATCCTGTGCCATCAAGCAGCAGAAGTTTTGCCTTTGACGTAAGCAGTCTGAAGATCTTGGCAGCCTTGGTATAAAATAAAATAATAYCTTCTTTCTAATCTCCTAGCATTAAAGTTATCTGACAAGATCTTCTGGTTTACTCTCTTTAAGCATGCAAAGAGACCTTCAGCAACTGCGTGTGTCTTGAACCGAAACACTTCTGCTTCCAAAACAAGCAAAAAAAAAAAAAAATAGTTGTGAAAATTTACAAACTCTTTTGAGTTGGGGGAGGGATTGTTTTACATGGTGTGTCTAAGTTTGTGCAATTCATCAGCCCTTTTTCACTGTATTTCTTGGGGAAAAGTTGCAATTATGGTTTAGCTGATCACAACTGGAGAGACATTTGGGCTGTGCCTCTGTACTGTGGCCCCTGTCGCCTGAAGAGGAGGACCCCAGCCTGGAAAGGTGATGAGAGCCTGATCCAAACCTACTGAACTCCGTGGAAATCTCTCCAAGGACCTAGCAGGTTTAAGGTTTATAATACAGTCTGTTAAAATGAAGTTTTTGAAACTACCTAAGGGAGCTGAGTGTAGCTTTCTGTTAAAATTAATAGGAATTGGATATTTAAATTCCTTAGACATCTTTGAAAGTCTTACCTTTAAGTAGCATATAAAGATCTAATGTAACTTCCATTGCACCTAATTTACAGTTTATAGTTAAGATGATGTAAACTCAGTGTTTTGTTTCAAAATGCAATTCATTTATTTACTACTCCCAAAGCTAAGCCACTGTTTAGTATTCTATGAAGAGAAACCAAATATTTTGCACTAGCGGGTATGGGGTTGCAATTAATGTTTAAAATTGAATTTCATCTGAGTCAAGAACACTGGAATATTTTATGAGGAGAACTGAAATAAAATTGTAAATTTGGAGTATTTTTGGTTATCTTTTTAAAAGGAGATTGAACTCATGTCACCCTAGGCTTCCTTAATGGTTTTAAATAAACAAAGAAAGGCCTCAGGAAAATCACAAACGGCTCTTCTGTCAACAGATAGCTTCATTTTCTCTCCCAGATTAGGGTGGTCTGAAGCTATCAGCAGCTGATCTGACAGAGTAAATCTGAAACAAATTGCTGTTGCTATAATCCTTCTTTGGCATGAGATGCTGGATAGGAGAGAAACCAAGTATTGTTGTATAACTAAATTGGTTTGGCTTGTGGTTCATTAGCTTGCATTGAAAAGTGTTGGGTTCCCTTCAGTTCCTATCTATCTATCAAAAATTGTTGGTATACATTTCTTCATCCCCCAAATAATGCAACAGATGCCATTTGCCAGCACCTCCTGATTTTAAGACTGATCCACAGGTGTAAAATGAAGTTCTGAGGTTCATCATGCGGAGAATTTTTGAGGTTCAGGAAGTGTGGTAAACTTTTGTTTATTTTTATTTTCCTGAGACTACTAATTTGGTTGAGTTTAGCATACTTTCGGAAAAGGCTATGAGTTGTGACAGCTGCTTACTATGGCAAAGGTGGTACCCACCTGCTTTAAGTCCTATGAAGGCTCTAACAGAYGTGACCAGAGGAGCAGCCCTGTGTTCAGCAGCTTCCTGGGCACTGATGGTGCTGCTCCATCTGGTAAGCACGAAGCAGCTCTAGGTGACTTCCCGAGACTTCACTGCGGAGCTGTGACCCAGGTGCTGTATCTGTGTTTATAGCCTTTTTAGGAACTTGATGCAGAAGATAATTTAGTTTCATACTGGGACATCTCCAAACACTGGTGGGTCTTGCTGAACAGTTCTTAAGGGAAGCAGCTACTACAGGGAAAAACGTCACTTCTCCCACTTTGAAGAAAGCATCACTTTGTTCTTAATTTAAGCTGTGGTGGGAAGTACCCCSCCAAGGTCAAGCCTCGTGCTGAGGGACAGCACCATGCCCTGGCAGGGATCAGGGGCAGCCAAGGCAGAAGAGGGGATGGTGGGTGTAGTGTGCGTGGGGGAGTGTCTGCTCTCATCACAGGCATGCACTACAAAGCATGGTGCTGCAGAGGGGCTTCATCTTCTCCCTCAGGTCCCTTGCCCTCTYCTCTTTCCCTCTCAGTTTTTCAATTATTTGCATGCTTGTCTATGTGATGGACAGATTGGCTCAGCTGGTGTTGGGTTTTCCTTCTACTGGATGTAAAATACCACCAGTGGAAGAGAGGGCTCCCCTCTTACATCTTTGTGTAATATCAAAAGGAGCTGTGTGAATTAAAATGATTTTTCTTTCCTAGCAAAACAAAAGAGATGAAAGATTTAAAAGCCTAATTGCATCAAACGAAGGAAATTAAAATTTCCTTACAGGAATTCAGGTTTGCTGAAAAATTCAGGTCCAGCCCAGACACAAGTATGTTTTATATTAAAACTTAAACAACCAGACAGTATAATGTTTCCTGAAGTTTCATCCATCATGCTACTGGTTTCTGCATGGAGGGAAACATAACCTTCTCTTGCTATGTCTCAAAGAAACTAAATAATATTGTTAAGAAACTTGTCATATCACAAGTGCCTGATTAGGGCGGCATGGGGAGCTGGCAAGTTTGCAGACATCATTAAACATGCTGGAATGCTCTGAGAAAGAAAAATGTTGGGGGATATCTGCAGATTATATGGGTGCAGACTGACCTACATCCCTGTAATACCAGAATGGTTTCTCCAGAGGGGCACCAGGTGAATAGGATATTGGTTAACTACTCAGGAGAAAGCATGCAGAAACATAGTCATTTGGAAGAGCTTTCCCTTCTTACAGGTTTGGTCTTTTCTTCCATGCTGAAAGCAAATGTCTGGTTTTGGTCATGGCTCAGTGTTTTGAAGTCTCACTGGCATTAGGAGCTAATTACTCCTCTGTCCCACAAAGCAAAGTGGGAGGGAATCCCCCCATCCTGGCTATTGGCAAGGATGCAAGGAGATTTGGAGGCATATTTCCCTCCACCTTGGTAAATTTGCTAGAAGCCCCATTCCAACAATTTTCTGAGGGGGATTTCTTTTAATTCCTCCTATTGAAGCCATTGTATTTTTAACAGAATATTTAGGGAACCTAATAGTGATGGTATACAGCAGAGCTGAGTTTCAGTCAAGTCATTATAGGAATCCAGGTCTCCCTGCTCCCAAGTGCTTGTCCTAGCCACTGATTTCTAAATCATAAGGGCTTTGTWGTTCCCTTCTTCAATGGCCAATTAATTGCTTACTCAACCAAAAGTCTACAGCTTCAACAGGATAGACACAGAGGACCATAACCYTGGATATTGTACAGCCTGAGACTTAGAGAATCAAGTGGAAACAGACTTCAAAGAACTTTTCCATACCCTACATAAGTGGGGATTTTAACCAGAAGAGATAAGGGGGTAGCAACTATACCCCATCCTCTGTTCTGTGCTAGGGCCGATCTGGTAGATATGCTCTGAGACTGTCTAGTTGATCAGATCCTATCTTGGATTTGGATCCTGGTATCGCTGATGTGGGTACCAAGCTCCTCAGCATGCTGAGACCTAAGTTCAAAATAAGTCATCTAGATATCTAGGATATCTTACTGAGGGCAGGGAGGTAGCCACTTCAAGCRTTCATTGTAAAGTACCTTAGCTTTATTTACTAGAGTAGGAGGAAATCCTCTTTTTTCCCTTCAAACTATAAATGTAAAGATTTTTTTTAATCCTACAAATATGATTTTTAAAATGTGTTTATTTTCTGGTGAAAARTAGAAAAGATTTTTAGGGGAAGAAATTGTCTCTAAGCACACTGAAAGTTGATATTTGATTGAAAATTCAATTTTCTATGAAAGAAAGAAAGAAAAAWGTTCTGGGTACGTATTTGCCACATTTGTATGATTGAAAAGTGGAAGTTGTAGGAAAAGATCGTATTAGGAGTTTGTATAAAAATTTAATTAAAAGTAGAGTGAAAAATAAACAGATAATCCTACCAAACTGCTTTTCATGCCCTAAGCTATAACTTTTACAACTTTGTAACAACTGTATTTACTACTAATGAACCAGCAAAATGTCAGGGCTGCATGAAAGAGTTGCAACAAGTCATGACTTTTCAGAATAAAAGCAAAAAAATCTACAATCAGTCACATCCACATTGGGATTAGGCATATAGAGAGGCTTAATTAGACATTAGCAAGGTCTTTAATGGAGCTACTGAGAGGGACACCTGCTGAGGATCTAGTCCAACATCTCTTTTAAACACATTTATAACTAGCCTCTAGGCTGTGGAGTCGACATTCCATGTCTGTTTTGCTGATCAGTCTGTGCTTGCAATTGTTTACAAGTTAAACCGCAGGGAGGCAGAGGCACTAAATAAATAACATATTTCCTTGTCCAAAATGATTTCTCATTAATTCCTTCCTAACCCATGATCAAGGAAGGATAAAAGTCTGRAGACAAAAAAATTCATTCTTATGCTTTTTTTTTAATGCTCATTTGCAGATTTCTACCATTTCTATGGAAAGTATTTTGGTATCTGTACCTTCATAAGTTATTATACTAATTATTTTTCACTGTTCATTGCAAAATGTAGGTGTTATTTCCTGCTGTTTGCACCAGTTTTATGCTAGAGTGACTTGGCAACTTACCTGGGACGACATAAAACCACTTGATGTTGTCTTGATGTTCCTGCTCTGAGGGATTTTTTTTTCCTTTTCCAGACAGCTCCTCCATCTTTCTACAGGCTATTTGTACCACTGGAGCAGTGAACAAAGACATGCTCTGGAGCTGGTCTCTAGCGCTGTTGTACCACTCCTGGCAACTCCTCTTGAATTTTCTCTCCACTCCACACCCTTGTGTGTAACCAAGGGCTTTCTGAGATAAAGGAATAAATGGTGTGGGAAGCAAGAGTAGGCTTGTGCTTGAGTCCGTGTGGAGACTCTTCATGGCACTTGGGTGCGCATCAGTGTTTAGACATGGGCTGAAGCTATCTTCAAGGYCTGTGGGAAGGGGAACTGCATGGGATCTCAGACCCATGTTGCCTTTCAGTACCAGCCCTAACACATTTGCGTTTGGTGTGGATGGACAGCTGATAATCACCTGGCTTAGTCATCTCTGTGTTTATCATTTATGTTTGGGGTATTGTTAGGCAACCAATGTAAGCTATAATAGAGCCCTGACTTTCCTRGAAGGGTCCCATATTGCCCACGTAAAGGGCCATGAACTCTTAAACAGGAAGAGTTGATGCTGTCTTTACATACTGCAGAGCAACAGCTTAGGTAGGATTCAGTCCAGGAYGAAAGCTACTACGTTTAGGTGTCTGTGTGTGGGCTTGGTGTCTGAATCCCATTCTAGTCAATGGAGAACTAGTCAATACAGTCTCTGCAGYCCAAAGAGAAATTTAGCTGACTGATCACTTAATTAATCTGTCTATRCACATACCTGTTCCCATTTAATGTGCCCTACCTGACCTCTTGGCTGTCACTATAGAAAACCAAGGATAGCTTGTAAGTCCTGTGTCACCTCTATGTTCCCCATAGATAAGTTTTAGATATCCTAGAGCTTCTAGAATAGCACTAGACWCCTAAGTGCAGGCAACTGTTCCCTAAATTTCTGCTTTAAACTGGGGTGAATTGCCATTCAGACATGGCTGATGGCATTGACTAGATCTCTGTTGGCTACAACGCAAATTTATACACATATCTGCACATATCTAATATTATATGTGTTAATGTAAAGCTGAATCTCACCCTGCAAAGGATAGGTTGATTGAAAGCATCAGCATTGATACATACTGGATCAGAAAACTTGACCAGTTTAGCTACCACCCATATAAGGATTTCTAAAGAGAGTTTAGATGTAACCAAAATATCCAGCAAGGGACTGGTTGTGTTCAAGAGTGAGACTGCCCAGATTCTAACTGAGAGAYGGATATGATTTTTCTTGTACTAGGAGAATTCAGAAGCTAGGCTATTAAACAGACAAACTATTACTTTATATTAGTTTTATCTTATTGAAGTACTAGAAAGAACTACATTTGCAGTTGAAAGGCATGACTTGAAACTAGACTTCCAGTTAATATCTAATTGACAGAAATACCACCCATCAGAGTTTTTAAGAACAAGATCAAAAATCAATTTATCAGTGCTCATGATAACCATAATGCCAACACCTTACCAATTTTGCTCTCTTTGAGTAATTTTTTAACTTTGGTTGCATACTCAATGCCCTGAAAAACTCAGATGTGGCTCAACCATCTGGCATTGTAATATACATTTTAAAAGGTGCATTTAAGACCTTCTGTGGCTGGAATAACACTTTTCTGGACCTAGTGCTCTGATCTGCGTTCCAAATGAATCACATTATTTTCTTATGAGGCTGAAGCTACCATCACAAATTAGATCTTTTATTTTGCTTTACTAGATTATCTGTTTTTTAACTTTAAGATCTCCTTGACCAATCAATAGAAGTTGGATGAAGTTATTTGGGTAAATCCATGCCAATTGTCAGATACAACCTGCTRAGTTGAATTAAGGGTGCCACTTTTCCAAAATGTAAAGGCAGATTTTTCCTTCTTTCTCAAGATCTRTGAACACCAATTTGAATGCTGCAGAAAAGACCTTATCATAGTTGTGTTTCCCTGCTTTGCAAAGAAGCTCTTCTTTCTGGGAAAATAAATGCTTACTATATGAACAGTCGATTATATGCCATTACCAGACTTTGCTATTATGTTATGATGATGTGACATGACAGGGAGCATCAGGAGAACTTGATGTTCAGTTTCAACTTTTTGTATACGGGTCAAAAGGTAGATATTAACCTGAATCAATATCATGCCATCTCCTTCATGTTTWAGAGAAATCTATACATTATTTGGTGTGCATGTTAGAGTTCTAAGACTATGCCTGGATATTAATGGGTATCCTGTAAAATAGGCAAATGAAGATACAAATGTGAATATGACAAAATATGAGTTAGGAAGGCACACAGAGGAGAGAAGGTGGCAGGCCAAAGATAAGCAGCTGTACCTGAATGGCTTTTTTTTTTTTTTTTTTTTTTTTTTTTTTTTTTTTTTTTTTAATTCCTGGATATTGTTAATAATGGTAGATGAAGTTTAGCAAGTTTCAGAAGGCTTCAGGAAGCTGTGTTTGGGTCAACTTGTTCAGACTCTCTTGTGGTCCCTTTAAAGCAATGAAGAGATTCTTTAAGTATAGCTTGCCTGTAAAATTACTGTTACTGTCTGATTTGGATTGAATTCAGAWTTGGATTGGATTTAGAATTTCTCCTGTTCAGAGGAGTTTGTTCCAATAGATATCTGAAATAAATAGAAATGTTCATTAGCAATTTTGCATGCCACAGCTTAATATTTATTGGTATTTTGACCATTGCAGATGCTTGCTGATGGTTAGCTTCATCTTTCCAGAGGAGGGAGTGGGAAGTGGGGGAGAGGAAGTAACCCCTGAGCTTGCTTCTGCTTCTCTAGTAGCTCCATTCCCTGAACATATCCTGATTTTAAGGTCYTTCTTTTTGCCAGCTTTGCTTGGCCTGATATGCTCAGCTGATGTTAAGCACTGATTGGAGCCTAAAAATGCTTTGAAACTTTGACAGCATTTTAAAACCCCAGGCAAGGATTAGCACCATCAATATTTTTTCTCTTCTTTTCCATATTTTGAACATGTGCCAAAGGCTAATTTGTGTTGTACTGTGGTTAGTGCTGTGAGATGTACCTAAAGCTCACCTACCTAAAATAGCTAGGATCAGGAAGAGTTTAGGCATTGTCCTGCCCCAGATTCARAGAGTGATGTAACTTATACAGGAGCTAAGCTTTTTATGTGGTTCATGCAAAAGCACTTGGGCACATGGCCAGGAGCTTAAACACAGCTGCTCAGGAACACTGTGATCCAAAATGAACTGTATCTACCGAATTTAGGTGCCATCAGTCCTGGAGGGCTGCTGGAGGTTGTTGGATCATTCTCTTAGATGGGGCGGAGAGAGATTTAAACATTTCAGTCCTGTCTGYGAGAAGAAATCTGAATCTCACTCTTCACCTCCTGCTCCTCGAGTCTGCTTCATGAGCTTACAGTGTGCATGGCAAAGGAGCCCAGGTCATTCCTTCGAAAGGTGTCTTTCTGTGTACAGTGTAGCCAACAGTATCACAAACGACTGTTCAACTAAATTCGCCAYGTCACCAAGACAGTATTATAGTTCAAATCAATCTTCAGCAGTTCTTTTGCCTTCAARTAGCGATTGACCTTTAAGTTACTGGTTAGAATCTCACATTTGTTACTATTGAAATAAATCAGAGCAGAAGCAGCTCTGTAAATACCACTAGATTTGTGCTGAGATTAAAATACTACTTTAGCAGTATTCTTTTCTTCATCAGATGCCTGATATTGGTTTTGTTTTGCCTTAAACAGCRTAATTTATTATGCTACAAATTCATTTTTCAGTACTATATAGGGTAACTCTTATTTTGATGTTTCAACTCCTTAYTAAAAGAATTGTCCTCTGAATAAAAACCTGTCTTTGATCAAACTTGTGAATATTGTTTAAAAAAGGTCTTTCTCRGAGTTACATTTGCTTCTGCATCTAAATGTACTCTAGCGACAGATCATTGCTCTTTCACTAAAAAAAAAAAGCAGAAATCTCTGCCAAATATCTCTCTATCATGCAAAAAGCCTCCAAAAGAAAGAAAGAGAAAGGTCACATTGGTGTCCTTGCCAATAAGTAAGCTGAAAAAAACAAACAAACCTGCAATTATGGCACAGATTTCAGCAACAAAGATGCCTTGTATGAAGTATGGGCAAGATTTCTTTTCCATATAAACCTGCTCGTGTCTGAAGTAACTATCTTGCTTTCAGTAGTTTCCACAGACCTGTACCAGTTCTTTGGCCCATGGGAGTTAGGGGTATTGGGCAGGTTATCAGTACAAGTCAATGCAAAAGATTAGAAAATGAATAAATAGAAAATGTCTAGATGTGCTTCCAGTGAATTGGAACTGGTGACTACAAGGGAATTTATACTGCAAGGTAAGCCTTAATGAATGTCTTAATTTAAGGCTTAGCTTTTAAACTATTACACTGTTACTGCATTTCTTGGCTCCTGCTTTCAGGATCTTTTGACCCCAACTGACTGTGCCTGAAAAGCTTTTAAAAGAAATATATCAGAAGGGCCCCTGCCTCTTGCACGAACTTTGGGCTCCCTTCCACGCAGGGCCAGTGAGCTATGCTGGAGCTCAGACTATGACAGGGTCTGCAGCAGCAAGGCTCAAGCCAGGGCCAAATGTGCCAAACAAACATACTTGACTGAGTCAGCATCACACCACTGCAGGAATGACTCAGAGGGGGGGCTCGTGCTATGAGGTGCGCACTCCAAACTCCCACCGAAGCTAATGGACATTTTGGATGTGAATATCAAGGAAAATACAGTTGGATAAAAAAATTCAAACTATTTTGGGCTATAAAGAAAGGATTTATGTTTCTATGTCACAGGTAATTTATGTGTTATCTTTAACATTTGTGCCATATGTTCTCAATTTGCTAACCTAAAAAAATCTGATAAACATTTTAAATAAGTCTTTAAAACGTCCCTAATTTTTGTTTTGTTTCTAGGTTCTATCAGAAATCAATAAATAAGCACTATGTAGTTTAAAAATTAAACAAAACCGTACCCAGCACCACCAAAACCAGAATTAAAACGGCATAGCAAATTGTAAATATAAAACCATGTCCAATGCAAAGTAAAATTCCCTCTAAAAAAACCTGTCACAGAAGGCTGTAGTGTTTTAAACAAGGGCCTTTTCCTGAAAATGTTTGCAATGGTAATATTCTAAAGAGTTTATGTTAAGGTTCATTTGATTCTATTACTTTAATTAGCCAAAACATCTACAAAATGAAAATATGTATGCAGCAACTTTCAATCAGGAAATAAAAACTGCCGTATCTTGCTGCTTAGTTTTTGTTATTTTAATATATAGTTAAGAGAACACAGAAAGTCTTTTTTTTTCTAGAAAATATTGTTTACTAGTCCTGATGTAGCAGGCATAGCCTCTCCCATTTTGGGAGCCAAATGGCCATGAATATACTTGGTCTTCAAAGCAAAGCTTGCCAAATATGTTTTCCTTGCCTTTCTCAGCATGTATGCCTAAACATATGGACTCCTACTGACCGTTTTGGGAGGAACATCCTCAGTTGCTTTGAATTTCCATAATCCCCTGAGATAGGTTTTGTAAAAAAATTAAATATTTCCACTGAAAATGCTTAATCAAAACAAAACATTTACATTTATTTCTAGAAGGGTGAGTGCAAAGGGGAAATACCAGCCAGTGTACCTTTCTACTCCTCTTCTATCTAGTTTCAGATTTATTAAGCAGAAGAAAGCAGCAGTCATATCAGGACTGCGCTGTAGTGACACTGACTACAAGGTTTGATGGAGAGAGTACAGGAATCCCTTTCTCTTTTTTTATGCTATGTTGTCCCAGTATTGGAGCTGATGGGTGTTTTTTTCCACTGGCTTTTACCTTAGAGGAAACAGAACTGCAGACAAGACAAACTCAAGGAAGGCATTTGAAGCACTATCGTCAGGATTTTTATCCTTGCTTACGTTACAATCTCAACTTCGTACTTCCTGATTTCTAAAGCAGCTTTCAAGAATAAAAGGCAGACAACATCTAAAAGGTTGAAAAGTCAGTAAATGTGGTAATTATGGGAGACATCTACTGAATGCAGAAAGTTTGCTGAAAATACTGAAAGCAGGACAGGGAGAGAGCATTGCTYTGTAAACCACCGACAGAAGACACTCCCAGGCAACACAAGCTCAGCAAGTCTAAACAGGAAAGTATCACAAGCAAAGACCTGTGTTCATTAGTTTCTACAGGGAAATTTTGGTGGCTTGTTTTCCTGTTACTAGTTTTCTACCATGTGGAAAATACTCTAACGGGTCTAGAAAGAGGCAAAGACAGCATGATGAAAGAGTCTCGTGGAAGAAGATTATATGCATTATTCTATGCAGTGATGTAGTGATATGTGTTTTCTCTCTTTTCCTTATTCCTTCTTTTTCTTGCTTAGATGAGAAAATGTAATGGAGAAGAAGAGCTATTGCCTGACCAGCAGTGAAATGGTCAGGCATAGAATAGAATCAAGTGAATATTTAAGATTCATGAAAAAAAAAAAAACCACAGAAACAAAAAATCAGCTTCAAATAGGACTTGCATACACTAGGGTAGATATTCAGCTCCAAAGATGTTGGCCTTTTCAGTCTTCACTAGCATTCACCATTTCATGTTCATGACATAACAGTCTAAGGCCATTGCTTCTGCTAAGGAAGAAAGAACTGAACTCATAGCTGCCCGGGCAGCTAAAAATAGGGGGACATCAGTGTGCTGCCACATGACATTTTCTGGCAGAGAGCTAGAACATTTTCGTTTTGCAAGGTGAGCCAGTGGCACTGGATTTGTGCAGCTCGCACTTGCTCTGCAGGGACCACCCTCCCTCTCTGCAGACCCTCTCCCCACGCCAGCCTCTCCCAATGGCTCTGGATTGCTTCCCTGGAGGTCTTTGGTTGAACAGAAATTGCTCTGGGTGCCACCACCAGTCCTTCCTGTCAGGAGAACCCTCCAGAGATTTTCCTTGGAGGGTGGCTTCCAAAGGAGGAAGCCTTTCCAAGAACAGTAAACTCAACATACCACATTCTTGCCCAGTGCATCAGGGTGATACAGAGTCCTGTTTTAGAGAATACTGTGTTGGTAAGGTTGATTTTGGCATGTCACACATGATTGCACAGCATAACACAGTGCAATGACGTGAGACAACTAAATGACAAAATGCTGGCTCCCAATCAAACATGTAAAGCACCTATTTTCAGCTCTACCATCTGCTATCGGTTTGCATAGTGTCTTTCCCAGCTGAAAACACAAGGCAGATTGGCACAAAAAGAGCATTCCTCTGGCTGGTCACAGACTGCAGGATACAACATTTTTTTTCCTCTTGTGACCAGCCCATCTCTGATTTATTTTTTTTATTTGATATTGAAATAGAGTATTCTATGGAAACTTAATCACATTAAAGAATAAAAATAGTCTTCAAGGAAAAATGTTCTCTAACATCCTACCAGAAAAAATATGGTAATGCTCTTCTACCTTYAAAATAAGCATGCAAAAATTGACAACTGAAATTAGTACCAGGATTGGTTGAACCTCTCTGTTGAAAGTTTTTCAATAAGGACCCTTTTTCCATTGCTTGATGTTCTGCAGGACCATTAATTCTACTGCCATTTACTGATAAACAGGGAAAAACTAGAGTAAGCTAGTCTTTTTTTATTATTATTTTCAAATAGCTTTTTGGGGAAAAAAAACAGAAACTTTAGGGTACTTAATAGCAGGAGGAACTCTCAAACTCAGCAACATCTAGGTTTTTCTGTGAAGGCAAAAAGAAAGCCAACCATTTCCCAATTACCTCTACTAAATTGATTCCTCCGTCTTTAGAGCCCTGATTTTGAAGGAGGGAGCTGATCTGAAATTCTTTCCTTTATAACAAAGATCAAAACCACTAGGACTTTTGCTGCTTTCTTCCCTGAACAAATAAGATGTTTCTGAGTTGAAACCCTGGCTCCATTGACTTCACTGGGGCCATGATTTCACCCCAGGAATTATTCTGAAAGCATTACTCATTTAATAAGCATACCACACTAATTCTCTACTGTTTCCGTATGAGCACCTCCCAATGCCAATGTAAACCTACTGCACAAAGCTACATTAAAGCAATATTTATGGTTGAGATCTTAACACAAAAGTCAGGAAACTCAGAGTTATGGTTCCCCCAGCCAACCATAACCGAGGGTAGCTTTAGTGTTTTGCATTACTGTGTCTATATTCCACAATGTATGTCCAAATACCGACAACTGAGTTATAGCTGCTGTGGGAACTGTAGCTTTGAATTTCAGTATATTTTTGCATTTAAATTCTCAACCCAGGTCAGGAACAACTGTGAAAATTATGATTGCAGCAGAGTTAAGTATCTCCAGTTTGCTGTTCTTGGTTACTGTAGACAGTAACACAGGAGAGCCGTGAGCATTCTCCGTGGCGTGGATGATGGAGAGCACGATGATCTCTTTTACTACTGAGCTCCTTGACAAACAAAGTACTTAGGCTGCACTCATAAGGTGTATATTTATTAACTCTTCCATGAAGACAATAGTATTCCTGTCCCGTGTGACAGGACAAGAGGCAATGGGCAGAAACTGAAGCACAGGMAGTTCTGCCTGACCGTGAGGGGGAATTTCTTCCCTGTGAGAGTGACAGAGCCCTGGACCAGGTTGCCCCGAGAGGTTGTGGAGTCTCCTGCTCTGGAGATCTTCAAGGCTCGTCTGGATGCAACCCTGTCGAMCGTGCTTTAGGTGGCCCTGCTTGAGCAGGAAGGTTGGACTAGATGATCTCCAGAGGTCCCTTCCAACCTTACTGATTCTATGATTCTATGATTCTATGATTCAGCAGATACACTGGCAGAAATCAAGGAAGCCAACAGGAATTTACAGAGGTTACTTATTATGGTTCTAATTCTAGTATCTAATTAACTCAGTGAGAGAGAGAGGAAAACATAAGCTGCTTTTCTGTACACTTTATGTAATATATTGCCTTAGGCAAGCACTACATTTTCACCTCAAAGGAAATAGGGCTGTTTTTACCAAGTGTCCTCAGGAACAAACTGCGTGAGATGTGGAAAGGAGAAAATTTGTACAGTGGGCAGTGCTAACCAGAATGACTCACAGTGGTGTGAAATATTCTGCGCTCTTCAACAGTACCTCTCTATCTCTGATCTGGGGCTATTCTAGGGCAATTCACCCATAACCTACTAGGTAGCTAGCATACACTTTATTTAAAGAATTGTTTTAGACATGAATCTTCTGTAGTAAGCAGTAAAAATAGATTTAATAGCTTGACAATAACTAGAATTGGATGCAGAGGCTTACAGTAAATTGAAGATAATTTTTGTAGTGTTCCTCAAAGAGCATGAAATTGAACTCTGACTTTACAAAGCCAGCTGACTCAGGAGTGGGGTAGTGGCTTGAATGCCAAATCAAGAGCAACGGAGGCTGGAAGCTGTCTCTCTCCCCAGCCTGTGTCAGTGATGGGCTGGAATTAACCAGTCTGGCCACAGAGAGAACTGAATAGCTTAAGGTTGCTGGCATTTATCTACCATAAACACTTGAGGAAAAGAAATTACTTACGCATATGTTTCTTTCAGTGAGAAGTTCATAAACAGAATAGAAACTCTACAACCTCAATTCATTGAGCTGGGCTCTGTTTCTTGGGGTTCTATAGACTCATCCATCTTGTGGCTATGATCACAATTTGTATTAATTAGCAAACGTGGCCACTTTTTTAAGGCAAATTATAATCTTGTCTGTTGGGAAAACGATTCAGTCAAATTAATAGTAATAAGTGGAATAATGATAAGTGGAAGGAGACTGTGAATGTCTACTAGCAGCCATTCCAAACCATCACCTTTGTTTGCTTTCAGATGTTATCAACATCCCACCACAAAGATGAATGAAGTAATATATCTGGATCATGGATGAAGATATGAAGAGTGTTTTCCCTGTCTCTTAACAAATGCCAGCAGCAGCATATAGCTGAACTGGCTACTCCAAAGGCTAATCCCTTTTGAACATGGCTGCTGCTATGTTCAGATCTCATGCTTACATGTCTTGGCTTTTAATTTTACATTTTGAATGGCTTGGATAAGGTCAATATGTACAGCAACAACAACATTCCCACTGACTACATGAGTCCAGCTGTTCCTGCCCCATTTTTCCATCAGATTCCTACCCCTGCCTGAATATAACAATGACATAATTGGATTGCAGAAGAGCAAACCTGACATTTTAAGAAGGCCAGGCAGTAGAAATACTTTGCCTTGTGCATATATATTTCTTCAGTGTGTTTTGCAAAAATTCTAACAGATTACTCAGTCTTACGTAAGAGTTAAAGCCATGTGGCTTAACACAGAGCTTTYGCACAATTAGATCGGACAGCATCAAATTACTCCAGGTGAGTTCATCATTGCTGTTCACCTGTGTGTCTCTGTGTGTGGCATGTCTATGGTGCTATGTCCCAGTAAGAATGCATGTGCACAGATCTTTTGTATGCACACACTTAAAATCTTGGAGAAGGGATAGAAAAAAAAAAAAAAAAAAAAAAAAAAAAAAAAAAAAAAAAAAAAAAAAAAAAAAAAAGGAGAGAGAGAGAAAAGGAAAAAAAAAACTCTGAATAAACTATTTTTTGGCTCCATACAAGGAGCATTTCTACTGTTTTTTTTAATCTTTATTGGAAACTGCTTGAAATGTAAACATATGGACAGTACAGCCATTTGTAAAAGATTTGCCTTTGCTTAGCTCAGCTGTTGGTTTATGCTTAGAAACTCTCATTCTATACCCTTAAAAGTAATGGAAGGAAATTAAAATTGCTTACCAAGTTATATATTTATCCTGGGGCTCAGTATAGTTCTTGCAAACTGCTTGATCGTGTACAACTTGCTGGTATCTCGTGCATCCCAGTTCACCAGGATGTTGTGACCACCAAGCTAGTAAAACCAATTCAAATTAGGTGTAAACATAGTTTTCAGTGTTACTTCTGTTGCTGAACAGAGATGTTGTTATCATGACAGCAGGATATGAGATTTTTGGGTAAAACTGAATTACTTACCCCATTGCTTATTATATTGCAATTAGTGAGTCAGTTCCTACAAATTTGTTGAATTATGGCTGCCTCCTGACTCTGGTTTATATGAACCAGCTCTGACAGGCTCTTGAATGATCAGATCACTGATTTGGGTGTTTTAAAGGAAAAGTGCCCRTTTATGCACATACTTATCATGAAGTAGGGATCTGTAATGGGAACTAAAATCAGGAGTGGCATTTAGAAAAGCATAGGTTAGCTGGCATAGCCAGTACTTACAGCTTAGCTTGGTGTAACCAAGAGACAAGTCTCTGTCCCTACATTTTCCAYGAGTTTCTGTTGCATGTGTGGAGTGTTTTGCATACCTGTGACCTCTCAATTAACGTTATTTATATCTCAGTAAACTACCATGCTACTTTTCCAGATGTTCTAATCCTTTATGTAAATGAATGTATTAAACTCAGCCACGAGCCTCAGTGAAACCTGCCAAATCCACGGTGTCTGGGCCTGTATGCTATGTAGACTAAGCTTTATTTGCATAAACTTGTTCTGTAAGCGTAATCTTATGTATCATCTGCAGAGTTAAAGTTTCACTAATGTAAATCCCTGACAAATCAAGTACAGATGTAGCTCTTTGCCCTCAGGCTCAGCCTGTCAATTCACTACCTCCCTTGTATCTTCCCTCTATCCCCCTTCAAATGTTGTTTAGTACTAGTAGTCATTTAAAACTGTTTATGTAGATACATTGCAGGTCCTAAACATGACATTGAACATTAGTCATTTGGTCTTTTTCCTTTTGATCAAAGTGTCTCACAAAATAGCGTTGGCATGTAATTCTGGGTGTCTGGTTGTACCACCTGGAAAAATTTGCTCTGCCAGTCCCCAGATGCCAGACAGATTGTTTCAGTTTGCCAGGCGATGTTCCAGATAAGGAGTAAAGCTCAATAAATGGTTAATGTAAGCTGGCAAATTCCACAATGCAGCCAATGAAAATTCAGTCAGAGGGCAGCAGGGGGTGTAACTCCCTAAAAACACCAAAAAGAAGTGGCTGATGGGATAAGGGGATGCTTCTTGTGCTTAATGTGCTATTATCTGTGAGAAGTGAAAATTCTCTTCTAGTCATAAAAAATAGTAATTTTAAAACAAAATAAAATCTGCCAGCTCTTGAACCTCTTACAAAAAGGAGGAAAATGTTACTTTTGAATTCAGAGGGTGTTGGCATACGCTGGGTTTGTTTCTGATTACTTTAAGGTCTAAATATGTTTCCTTTGCTAGTACCCAGTTGCTATTTATTTGGCTTTAGCCTTTGATCTCTCTTATGCTGGCACATCATAAAAAACATACTCCTGTTTGAGTTCTATATTATGCAGCTAGTCTCTGCTTGGTATATTCACCAGGCTAGTTGTACCTACAGAATAAGACTCTCTTTGTTTTTGATAGACTCCAGGTGTTTATCACTATAACTTACTAATGGATTTGACCACAGAATATGCATGCAAGAAACAAACTGAAAAAGTAATGGTAAAATTACTGGTTTGATAATTCAATGGCCTGCTGTACAGCAACCACAGGAACCACACATGTGCACACATGCATGAACACATACACATGCACACAGAGTGAGTCTTTTTTTWWAAAAAAATCTTTTTAAGACCCTGCTTACTGAATTTTTTTCAAGTGAATTTTCTGCCCTGGAAATTAAGTTTTACTTGAGATTAATTAGTCCCTCTGACACTTCTTTGAAAGCTTTGCAAATTTAAGCATTTCCACATGATAGTGCATTTTAAGATGGTCCTGAGTCCAGTCAAGATACTGCAGTTACTATGACTGTGCTCCTTCTCCCTTGCAATTCCAGGAAAATGGAGTATCAGCATTAGCTCATTCATCACTGGCAGTTAGACAATCTGTTTCATCTGCACTGCAATAACCTGGGACTGCAAATGTTAACTGTGGTGGCTCAGCTTCATACCATCTATACAGCAGTGCTCTGTAAGAGCCAAATATGATTTTTTTTTTTCTCTCTAGTTCTGGTGAACCCACCTTTTTAGTAATAGGAAATGATAGAAATCCCAGTTCAGGAAATTCCTTATTCCTACACATACCACCAAATGAAAATTGCCCATTTAAGTGAGCCTATCTCACCACTTTAA
Source organism: Rhea americana (assembly GCF_003343005.1). Taxonomy (NCBI): domain Eukaryota; kingdom Metazoa; phylum Chordata; class Aves; order Rheiformes; family Rheidae; genus Rhea; species Rhea americana. The sequence continues at coordinate 631,995 of NW_028185928.1, forward strand.
ACCCAGAAGTAATCTGTCATTGAGTTGTTAGGAAAAAGAATTTGTAGCAAAATGGCCRAACTCACCTATTTGCAAAGCCAGTGGAAGAGCTTTCTCTATGGATCTGCTAGAAATGCAAAAGATTTTCATATGCATTTGTCTCTGGCTTATGATGCTTACAAGAACAACAGCTGAATTGCAGGCTGGAGAACAAACTGTAATGGTCAAAGCGGTAACACTGACTCTGCCACCCCTGACATTAGCCCTGACTGCAATGCTAAATGTAAGATAAATGGTGCGAGGAGCTTGACTAGGGCATGGTGGTGGTGCTGAGGAAACTTTTCTCTGTAGCTAAGAAACTGGTTCGTAAGCAGCACATTTTGTTGGAGACTCTTGTTCTCTGTTCTACACTGGTCACAGAGCAGGATTTTTATAGTGAGTTGTGTTAAATACCTTGTGCTCACATCACTGCCTCTTCACGATCTACTGTTATCACCTTGGCTCACAAAACTGAGTTGGAAAACATGTTACCCATCCAAGTGCTAACTTTTCCTAAAAAAAAAAAAAAWTGAGTTTGCATTTTGTTAATCAGCATTAGCATTATAACACTTCCTATAACACAAGATACCATATAAACTGAGTATGTTCTATYGTCACGAACAGCTCGCGTTTTGCTGCATAGGGCTTATTCTTCAGTTCTTCAATACTCAACTGCCAGATCTTAATTTTCTATCCTAATCTAACACAAATAGAGACCAGCTTATAGAACTATTTCCTTATCGTTACATATAGGCCTTCAATAATTATAACTGTTCTTAACTTTTTGTTCAAATCTATTGTGCACAAAATATTTCTTTTTCATACTCTTCTTCTCRCTAGTATGTATTATTTGATCCTATCAGCTTTTACAAATAAATCTGTGGATTAATTCACCCAAGTGTGTCCCTTAAAAAATACAACATTTTTCTTGGTTTTCATGAATACAAATAGTTCCAAAAATGAAGCAGCACAGATTTCTTCTGTATATGCCTGCACATATAGGCAAAATTCACATATGTGAGTTTTCATTAACTGACTTTAAGTAAGCCATGTTATTAATGACACTTATTACAGTTAGCATTAAGGTTAGGTCAGTAATTCAGGTCATTAATAAATGATTCCATTGTTACATTAGAGGAAATCCAACTATTACTCACTGATGAATTTTTGTCTCTTAGTTCTATTGTTTGATTGTTTCCATACCTTAAGAAGTTGGAATGCCTTTCAAATCTAAATGTGACACTGTGTTCACTGGCTTCATTAAAAAAATGGCACTTYTTTAACCCAGTATATGACTATGTACTTGAATTTTAACTTCAGCGTAACATAGTCCTTGTCTAAAAATCATAAAAATGATGATGCTTGGAAAAGGCTCTCAGGATGTATTTTCATGCCAGTGTTCAGATTTACCCCATTTATACCTGGCTGCAGGAGGAAGGTTTTTTTCAGAGGTCAAATACACTTACTATGTTGGTTACTTGTGTTGTCACCATACTGATGTATGATGTATGAAGGTGTCAGCTAACGTCCAGGACCTTCCAGGTTACCTCCATTAGGAGAAGAAACTGATGAGGCAGTCTAGAGTATTAACAAAGAACATGGGCAAAGCCTGTTTCACTGAATATACARAAAACAAATGGCACCAGTTCCGTTGTAAACAGCTTCTGTCTTTTCACTTGATCCCAAATGCTTGACTGTTACAACTGCTTCTGCCTCTCTCATACAGACCATTTGCCAAAAAGTAGTCTCCTTCATCCTAAATTCCGATTTGTTTCCAAGTTTGAGTCCAAATTTGATTCAAAATTCCAGCCACCTCATGTAGTGTGGCTCTGATTTTGGACAGGCCCTGGTCATCTTGTCTTGAACAACAACTGCTATTTTTTCCAGCTCCTCCTATAGAAAATGAGTTTAACTCCTTGGATACGAAGAAAGTCGGATCAGCCTTTGGCTCTTCTGTTATCTGTAGATCAGGTAGAGCTGAGGACAGCTATTAACATTTGCAAGAATGGAGAAGGGAGGTCTAGGGACAAAGGCTGTGGAGGAAAAGGCAAAGAGAGAAGATAAAAAGGCTTGAAGTATGAAGTAGTGATAAAAATTCTTTAATCCATATGAGAAATACAAAAATAATGTAAATAAGAAGGAAGAGCAATGCATTCTTGCACTTGGGAAGATAAATTCTTACCCTGAAATGAAAAACAACAAAAGGAGTTGATTCTGTACAACATACTGCACAGCACTATCAATCCCTGCTTATGTTCCTTTCTACCATGACAGTTTAATTTAAAGGAGAAAATCTGATTTCCTGTGCCTATTATATATCCATTTAATTCCAAATTCTCATATAACAGTTAAAATTGCTGACAATTAATAGAGGAGGCACAGCACTGCTGGCATAGCATAGACCCTTTCTCACAGGATTGCTGAACAGTTTAGGTTGGAAGGGACCTCCAGAGATCACCTGGTCCAGGCCTCTGGCTCAGAGGAGGGACAATTTAGATGGTATTGCCTGGGGCATTGTCCAATCAAGTTTTGAATAGCTCTAAGACTGGAAATCSCACATCTTATCTGGGCATCTGTTTCAGTGTTTGACCACCCTCATGGTATTTTTTTTTCCTAGTATTGAATCAGAATTTTTCATGTTATAAAATATGCCATTCACTATGTACCTCCAAGAAGAGTATGGCTGCACCTTCTCTACACCCTCGTATTAGGTAGCTGAAGACAGTAATAAATCYCCTAGAACTGTCTTCAGGCTGAACAAACCCAGCACACTTCATCTCTCTTTGTACATCAGGTACTCCAGCCCCTGACTGTCYTGGTGGCCCACCACTGGTCTTACTCCAGAACATCAGTATCTTTCTTATATGGGCGAGCCCAAAGCTCATCTCAGTACTTAATTGTGGGCTATACTGGTGTAAAAGCTTCTCTAGAAGGACTTGTGGTTGTGCCTCAGCTTCTAGCTCCAGGTCTGGGAGTGAATGCCCTGTTGTGTCCTTACTGATATACCTGCAGGAAAGTGGCTCAGATTATGAATTAGGAGGGAGCTGGAGCTCATTCCTGCCASTGTGGAACAACTGGTGGCAAATCTGGACAATGCTCCTTCAGATCACAAGGACATCAACACAGAAGTCAGTGTAGATACATCCTCTGTTAATCAGTGGTGAGCAGTCTTAATGCTCTCAGCTGATGAAACTAATCCCAACAAAATTTTTAGTTTTAGACCATGCTTCTTGAAACATAAATGCCTTTCTTTTGGAGTGTAGTCCATGACAGAGAAACCTAAGAAAAGGAAATATCTTCCACATCATTTAACAGCTCAGGAACAAAGATCTTGCTTCTACAGAGACAGATCTGTCTGGAAAATTAGCAAAATGTGTCTCCCATGTGCATTGCCCTTAGCATCATACTTGTGTTTAAAGAATGTTGGCATCTGAGTGAATGGGATATGAAAGTAATACTTCACTGCATTAACTGCTGTTAAATTTTGTGAGCTCATCCAAATTCCCTATAGTATTTTCTCCAATGATAAAGGTCAGATTTACTAAATAAGTTATTTATTTGCCAAATACATGCCCATCTTTTGAATCTCTACTTGAACCATAGGTGCAAATTAATGACTAGTATTCAATTGCTGCTGCAAATTCTGAATACTTGTGGCTAAATTTGCTTTACRGGTATGCATTTTGTAGATACCAATGTAGATACTTTTTGAAAATGCACTTCTAAATCTCAGTACACAGACCACCTAGTCTCTTAAATTCTTACAAGGTATTTCCCTGAACCATTTCATGTTCTAAAGATGTTTTTAATTGCATTTTCAAAATTACTCTCTTCTCTTCAGGGGTAGATTGGAAAGACAATCAATGCTTAATTGTGTTTCAATAATTATGTAAATCAGAAAAAAGCCTTCTGCTTACTTTTGAAGGAAGAAAACATATCATCCATATCCATATCCATATCAAGTTTTATGTATAACAAGCATCATTTACAAATTTACTTCCTGCTACCTCCTATACCTGGGTTACTTCTCTCTAACAGACCCTAGGTAACTGCTGCTTTTACAGCGATAATTGGTATATGCCCTATGAGATCTAGCATATACCTTAATGTGGCTGTTATGTGATTCCAGGAGTTTCCCACAGTGGCAGGTACATACCATTTTTGTTCTTGTTCCTCCTGTCACCTGTAGTGGTAGATATGGAGACCTGAGAGGCAAATTAGAAAATAACAGCTTAGCACTTACATCAGCCCTGCAATCAAACGAAATGMTTTAGGTGTCCTGGATCAGGAGAACCCACATAGACAACTCTCTCTATTGTGCATAGCAAAACATATTTTAGTCATTAAAGTTGAGTCATTAAAGAGTCTTAGGAGTTCACGACTGTAATAAAACTACTGTAGGATCAAGTTTATATTGCTGGCTTTTGAAATTTAGTTAGATATTCATGTAGTTGTGGCACCTATATGTCTTTAGAGTCAAATTCTTAGATGTGGTTGAAGAGACTTCAGAGACTGAAGTCCTTGTGAAAATTTAACTGCAAGGCCTCACTTGAGGGAGAAGAAGTACCATCCTTCAAATAAAAGCATGACAAAAAATAAGTTCTACTGGCCTATTTTGGCTAAATACTGGCTTTTGAATACCCTGTGCCTCTAGGAATACACTTCTCTGGACACTGCAGCCAGGTAGTCCAGGAGCTGAACGTGACGCCTCCACCTAGTGTGACTAGGGAAGGATAGGAAGGGCTTCACTCATCTTAGCTCCCACTCATGGGGGAGTCACTCACAGTCTGATTTTAATGTTTATTGTTTCTATATTTAGTGTTTTAATTTTAAAGCACTCCTAAGGCTGATAATTAAAGTGCTGCATGTAGGCAACTCAGCTCTTAGGCTGGAAAATGGGATCTTGGTATGAGAAATATGGGTGATGATTGCTGTATGCAAACTCAAAATACCTCAAGCATCCTAAAAACAAAGCTGGTGCTTGGGGACTGGGTTTGATGAGGGGGTGAACAGTGGATGGCTGCTGCCCTCTCTCGCATTGTGCCAGACGAAAGGGTGTGAAGTCTTTATTTCAGAGAACTAGAAGCTTGTGTGGTCATGAAAAGAAAACAGCAGCAAACCAAGCTATTTTTAAAGGGGAAGAAAGCCCGTTAGCTTGTACTGAGAGTAAACCCTGGTGACCCGGACTGCCCATCCACAGCCTGGTGGCTGTCAGCTGTCTCATCCTTTCCCGGCAGAAAGGGCCATTGGCTGCAGCATCGAAGAGACCTGCGGAGGATGTCCTTGTCCCATTCCTCTGCTCCCCTCACGGCTGGGCAGGAGCGGGCTGAGGTAAGCCCGGGTGTCCCTGAGCCCCCTCAGCCCCCCGAGCCCCCAGTGCTGGTGTGGCCYGCTGGCAAGGAGCCCCCTTCTCCCAGGTGCGGCAGGGCCAAGCACACCTCAGCTCTCTGCAGTCTGTGCTCTGGTAAAACACGCAGTTTCTGTGCTGGTTGTCAAGTATCTGCAAAGTATCCCGGCCGCTTTGGTGAGCAGTGCAGGGGGATAAGCAAGAGGATTTTTGTTTTAAAAAAAGCTCAGGAAGCAATATTTGGTTGTAAGCATAGCTGGGGGGGCAGGCTGGTAAAGCACGCAGGTTGTATTTCTCAGCATTGAATGAGAACAAGACAGCAGTGGAAACAAAGCGCTCTTTAAAGAAATGTAAAGGAGAAGTATAACTGAAAAGAGTCCTTAGTGTAGCATTTTGAGTTTATGAGGCATTTCCTCTTACTGATGAAGAGGGATGGCTGAACTTTCTGCACGTTGTTGTTAAAAATGACCAGAGTACAACTACAAATAGCTGTCTGTTCTCCTGTCTTCAAATTCCAAAGGCAAAAATGTGAAATTTAGCATTGGGTTCACTGTCACCCTGTGAGGCCAATAGAAATGATATAGTTTACACCAACATAAAATGTTCCCCGCAGTCTGGATCACTAAATCACAAGGGGACAGAGCCTGGAAAGTAGTGAGAAAAATTATTTATCAACATTTCGATAACATCTAAAAACCTTTTCCCTGAGCTTTATTTCCAAGCATCTTGATTTTCTTATTGTGATCACTTCTGTAACTAAAAGTTGTAGTTGCACAAGTCTTTTGGAGAGTGAGTTTTAGGAGAGGAGCAGATGTKTTTCCTTTACAAAACAATATCTATTCATTGATTAAATGAAATAATTTCAAGTACACAGAGAAAGAGTTTAAGAATATTTAAGTCATCTAATCCAAGAACTGGGGGAACACRATGGAATTTGAGTGACCAGTTGCTCTACTGAAACCACAAATTCATGACTGTTGAATAAGCCTTTGAATATATGCCAAGAATAAATCTGATGAAATTTGTTGGCCAGCTTGTTCATTGCAAACTGATGATCTAGATAAGCTTGGAAATATGAACATTTGATATACAGAAGGTCAGGATTAATATGAGGGGTAACTGGGTAAAATCAGGTAATATATGGCAGACAGGAGATTAAGTAAGTTGATTGAAAGACCCGTTCTGGCTTCAAGCTTATAAATACACGTGTACATACCTCACGTGGCACATCCGTGCACTGTCTGACAAGACTTGCCTRTAACCTTCTTTTTGATGATTACAAAATGTGCTCTTCATGTCTCCTACTGTAAGGCCAATTTTCTAGCCCTTACATTCTTTGCTGCAATTCTTTTTCTAAGTTGTTTTAACAGGCAGAGTTCAGAATGAGACTTGGGGCTGCCTTGAGGCTGCCAGCTGTCTTGGCCTTCAGAAGGGGACCAAGTTGTGGCAACTGGTTCTGTCCACCCTGCCTCCRCCTGGGACTCTCAGTGGAGCTGTTTTTGGACAACCCTGTAGATAYTGCAGGGAAGAAATCTTGTGTGCATCATGCTCCCTGGGACGGTTCTGTTTGCCCTGAGGTGRTGTTGGGCGCACAGGTGACCAGGGACCGTTTCTTGTGGTGACACAGAGAGCCTTCCTCAGTGGCCACCAGRAGGACATCTGTCGGCAGTGTGAACTCCACCTGGCTGCCCGGAGAAAGAGCCCAGGTGGTCACTGGGGCTTCCCAGGAGTAGTCTGGGRTCCAGCTATAATGCAATAATGCAATAGTTACAGGATCATGTTAGCCCTCCCCATACTTAAACATTTTTTATCACTTTCAWGATGCTACCCTAAACTCARTAAAGCCATTYTGCCTACAACAAGCCAGGGCTGGGGGACYGGAAGTTGAGTATAGAAAATTTGCCCTTCGCTGAAGTGCTAAATATAGAAGTGAACAGAGCCATCACCCCTGTTCTCCACAGCACTTACACCTGGCRTATTCATTGGCTACCTTTCAGGAGCATTCAGATCATCTTCAACATAGAAAAAGTTACTTCTGAAACTTAAATTTAATTTTAAAATGTGAACCCTTGTTCAGAGGGACAAAGTCAGGGGCGAGCAAAGGCAAATGTGATCTGGAAACATCAAACAAAGGGTGCATTAGACTGTGCTGCTGGATCCTTTGGATATTTAATCCCTAGATATGGGGTAAGAAATCCACATGCGTAGCACAAGARGATTTGACAGGAAGTGAGGCAGGAGAAAATGAATTGTTGTGTCTTGTATTATRCTATATGCAAAAGTGTGCCAGGGGTGAAAGGGTATGATGACAAAGCTGCTGGCAATTTAAATCTTGGCTCAAGCATAAAATAAATACGTTATTCTGGAGGGTGAAATTGGAAGGTGCTGTCATGGATTCATTTTGTCTTCCTTGTGTTTTTCTAGCTCCTTCTCACTCGTCTGACCCGTGGAATTCATATCTGCATACCCAAGCATAAAAACACTCTTTGAAGATGTCAGGTTGGGAGAGCACTTTAATTATAATACAGGCTGCATGGTTTTCAGCTGACCTCCACATTTTAACGGACCTCATTAAAATTTACTGATTTCAGAGGGCAATATGTCAGATGGCCCATGCAGATGGTTCTGACTGTGTTCAGGGCACAGTACTATTTGTGCCATGACTTCTAGGGTGCTTTGGTATGCGACTGGCTGACCAAACTGGCCAATGCGTTGTACAAGCTTTTTACACGGCTAGAAATTAGGTCCTTAAAACTYGCTGTAGGCAATATAGAGCTTAGAGAGAAAACAAGAGGGAAAAATAAACAGAAATATCATGGCAATAACTGCCAAAATGTAGGTGTACTGGGAACATTACCTTCCTGTTTGTATGACCTGTATTTTTTTTCACTTTCACACTTTTCTCACTGTTTTCTCTCTTCTTTCTCTGTATTTTTTTACAATTTTTCCAATGATACCTTTTGTCGTGCTGCAGATATTATTACGAGAAAAGTCTCCCACTCCAGGCCTGACTGTTCTTACAGAGCCCGAGAAAGGGATTTCCTCTCACTGCACAAGCASCGCTGTTTCAGTTTGATTGAATTTTCTGTTTCGAAATGTTTCCTTTTCAGTTTAGGCCAGAAGTTGGGGTAGAATAGAGGGAGCRGGCTGATATTTTAGTTTTGGATAGCATTCCTTTCCTCACACCCCCCAAACTGGGTTTGCTTATCTAAGGCTTATCTGAAACTTTATGGGCTGGGAGATGGGCTGGAAACCACCAAATCAGACATTCTTTGGAGTTCTCTACTGCTTTCGGGGCTTGGTGTGGCTGGACATAGCACAGGCACAGCTTGTCACATGGTGTTTTGGTAGCTCTGGATATATATGAAAAATTAAATAAATGAAATACCAGTGGAATTTTCTAAATTCTCTAGAATGGTTTGTGCTGCTTGGAGTTTTGTATTTGGCTCATTTCTTGTTTTCTGCAAGAAGGTTGACCATTCCTTGYTTTCCAAACACTTCAAAGTGAGTTTAAATGTTGTCTATCACGACTGTCTGTCCCTGGCAATTGTGCGACTTGCAGACTGAGCTAACCATTTTGAAGCCCAGGTGTAAAACTGTCTCAAAAAAATCTATTTATATTTAAATTCCTTAGAAAATACTTTGTGCCAAGAAGTTATTGTGACTGTGCCTTGGCTACTTGTGGATCTTAATGGGGGAAAAGAAAAAGTCAGCCATTTTACTAAAATTATGTGGCATAGGCTTAGCCTGCACCTTGTAAAATTTTATTTTAAGAAACTAAGGCCCTGATCCAATCACAATGAGGTCAGTGGGACGCTTTCCACTGTTTCGGTGGGCTTTGGATATGGCCCTAAGACATTATTTTCAGTAACAAGGACTGTGAGAAATGTATCTAATATTAGAAGTTTCTATAATTAAAGTGGCTGGCTGCTGTGAAAAGAAGATTTTCATGAGTTGAGACTCTCTTTGCTAAATTTGAGCCTGAAGCAAAATTAAAAATATTGGCTCTTAGTAACAAAGGATTTCTGCACAGTGATCCAAATGAAGTGGTTTCTCAGCTATCCTATTCCACAAGGCTTTGCTGTAAAAGAMTTGTCCAAGTCCTCCACTACCTCCTCCCCAAACATCATACGAGAAGTTAGCAATCAACAAGCAGATTTGGATATACTTTTCACATACAACAACAAAATAGCAGGGACATGTGACCGATCTGATCTATATCTGGCTTGTATTGTTCTTGGACAGGCACAAATGAGCCTCCTCTGAAAGAAGCTTCTCCTTCTTTGTTGTCCTCATGGCTTAAAACCTTGAAATATTGATCTGTTCGCTGTTGACACCAGATGTCTGATTACACGAGGACTCCAGATGGATAGAGGCTTACTAGGGGAATGTGACTCTTTGCCAATATCTTTAGGAAAKAAAAGGAACTGCTTGGTTAGACTGGGTGCATTTGTATGCAGGTAACAGCCTGAGGTAATTTTTCCATTTACAGCTGCTAAATAATGGGGCAAAAATACTGTCAGTATCCATGCCTGSTGAGGAAAACTGTTCTTGATGTGCCCTAGGTGGAGGGTGACTCTAGCCAAGAGGCCACCTGCAGAACCAGGGTACAAGATCCGAACTGGAAGGCATATGAGAAATGGAAAAAAGGGATAAAAACAGCACGTAGGATTGTCTCCCTTTGGGGTGTGTGCACTCTCTGAGATCATTGAGGGTCACTGATTCCTTCAAAGAGGAGCCAAAACACTTTAGAGGCTGCTGTCAGAGATGGCCAGCAAGGCTGGCTCTCCAAACGTATCCCAACATTGAGCTGCGACAACAACAAGCAGTAGCTGTATTTTCAGAGAGGAGTTTGGGCAGGAACTCAGGCCACTCAGAGCAGCCCCCCATATCCGGGTGTCCCTCCCCTGCTTGGAGCTGCACTCACCAGCATCAGAATGGGAAAGGGATGAACAGGGAAAGGAGCCCCTTCYGCCTCCGGAACGAGCTGGGAGCACTGGAGAAAAAGCCTTCGACAGCTTCCTCCCCTCCCAGCTGTGGGAGGCCGGGGCTGCTGCCCCAGGGTGGTAGTCTCATCTGCTGTAGATAATTCACCCTTTCCAAGTTGCTGTTTTATTATGCTTTCTTCCCTCCCCTCCTTCTTCCCTCCTGTAAAGCTCTGTCCATGTAAAATCCTTTGTTGAAAATCCCAGCTTGTGCCTGGCGAAGCATTGCTCATTCCTGAGCGCTCGCAGAGAACAGTTCAGTTTCCCAAGTTTCTCCATGGGAGGCTCCAGCAAGTACCGTTTAAGAGATTTTCAGATGAATGCCTGGAAGCTGAATCAGTCCTTCTTGCTGCCCAAAAGGAAAGTAACAATTCAAACAATGATCCTACCGAGAAGTTCAGTTTCAGCCCATCTCAGAGCAATCTGGATAATACTGGGCAGGCATCATATACGCTTTATTTCCTTTGTTCGTTGAATCCAACTGCATGCTTCAGTCAATACTTCTATGCAGCTCATGCTAACGTACTGTATTAGGCCAAATTCTGACCTCATTCCAGTATTACACCTGAATAATTGAACCAACATCAGCTATAGTGAAAGAAATCAAATCTTTTGGACACACATTGATATTGGTGAGCAGTTATGCCTGTATAACTGGGGTAATGGCTCACAGATTTGAATGAACTTCAAAATTTTGACCTCAAACATCTAATCTCTACTTTTTAAACAGATGTTAATTAAGTAAAACTTTGGACATTCTATAGATGGAGATTTGGTTTTAATAGATTTCTGTATAGCATGGGACATCTCCTATTGTTTCTCAATCTTGATCATATTTAATAATAAATATTCTGTATCCAGAGATTTTTAAAAGTAGAGTATTATTACTGTAATGGCATGCTAAGCTTGTTCAGTGCCCTGTCAGATCCCACAAAACTAGACTGACAGGGAAGTTGACTTCCTGGTAACAATGCCTGTTTTTCTCAAATGAGAGCAAAGAATGCAAAAGTCAACATCCAAGATGAGAAAATCTTATCTGATGTCATTCAACTAATCTTATCACAATATTTTCAGCAGTGTTACAAATAGCTGATTGATGCAACATAGACAGCAATAAATGGTAACATCTTTCCACTTAATTTGGTGGTTTCATCATGCATCAGTATGGTAGTATGCAGTATGGTTATATGTCACATACTGAAACAGTTATGCATGTTGTATACAGTCCTAGAGACATAGATCTTCCCTTCTGATGGAAAAATTTGTTGTTGACATTTAAAAAATGGAAACAGAATGTTTTAAAATTACATTCATTTTTCAGGCCYTTTTTTTTTWWWWWAAAAAARGTCTTCATTATGTTTCATGAAGACACTTAGCATGTTTCACCACCATTGCCTTGGATCAGTTCTTCAGCTAGACTGATACCAGCACRTCACCCTTAAATTCAGGCTCGAGCTGCGTGTTTGCTTCAGCCAATGTGTGAGATTTGTGGTGAAAACAGCAGTCTCTCTCCTCCCATTGCTCATCGYGTCACGTATTCCTACCTTCCTTTGTGCTGCCACTATTGCTCTTGCAGCCACATAATGTTGATGGAGGGACAAGGAAACCAAAGGGCCTGATCAGGAAAAAATAATTTTCAGCTGGATCAGTTCCCTGATCCGGCTCCTTGCAGGACCGAACAAACCATGCACTACCTCAAGGGAGCAAGCAACTCTGAATATAAAGGAGGGGGGAGAGGACCATCTCTTTCAACACAGCTCAGCCTTCTGGAATAAAGTAATTGTGAAATTTCAGCTTCAGTCAAGCAAGCAGAATTACCTGCTGAGGGTTGGTTTGTGGGGAAATAGAAACAATAAAAGTTGAAATGAAGCTATAGGGTTTGATGAGGTCTGTGTTTGGCAAAGGCTTTTTCCTTTCTTAGAGCTTCTTGGAAATGTCTTTAAAACATTCCAGGCTTGGTTTTGCTCCTTAAATATTCTTCAATGTTTTATTTAAACAGTGAAAAGCCAAATTCTTCCCTCAGATATGCATGCAAAAACTCCCACATTAATCAGAGGAATTGTCTGTATATATTCTAAGTGCGGGAGGTTTCTTTCTGGTATGTGCTTTGTTTCCTAAAAAGAAGCAAATTCTAAGCACAAACTTCCTTTTACTCACACACAGGAGAACAACATTTTTCATGCTTGCAATACGTATTAGGGGACCATTATTCTACAGTGAGCATTAATATAATTCATAAATAGCCCTTGTAGCTATGTAAAGATTGTCTTTGGAGCACGGGAAAATCAGGACAGGTAAAATGCTGAATCCTACCCTCTGATTTATGAAATGTGATGAGGAGATAGATAGTAAAAAGTGTATGTTAGAATGSGATAAGACATTAATTCATGGAAAAGAAATTGGTGCATCATATTTGATTTAAAATGTAGGGACTGAAACACTAATGTAGGTCTTTAACCTTTTTGATAAAACACTAGTGGACTTAAAAATAGGTTTTAAAAGCTGAGCTGCTGTTTTGATTTGTAAAACAAGTTAAACCAAACTTGACAATAAGGCATGTGCTTTAAATTTCCCTGGTTTGAGGCACTGTTTACTCTGGCAGATATATCCTTAAGTGAAGCTTTTTTTTCCCCCCTCAAAGCTGTTACATGGTAGACTGATGTTGGCTGACCCTGAAGCAAAAATTTGAAAACAGCACATTTATTTTCCTCCTAATGCTAAACACACATGCCATGAAGCATTTTTTAGTCTAGCTGGAAAATCATCAGATCTGGACTATTTGTCCCTTTTACCCTGACTTTAACGTTTTCATGAATACAAAAATAACATAATGAGCAACTGAACTTGGGGGACCAGAAGGTGTGTGTTTTACAGTGAAAGAGCAGCCTGTAACTTGTAGGTTGCAGACTGGAACAGCCAAACTGGAAGAGAAGAACAATCGACCTTGTCTTTTTTGACAATGGATTATACTACATGCTTCAAAGGGAGAGGAAAACTCCCAAAGTGCATCTAGCCAATTGTGCAAAATTTTACCAGAACTGTAAATTTGCTTCTTGATCATTATCTACTTTCACTCAGGCATACAAAAATCCCTAGCCCTGCCAAAGGCATTGGTGCACCAGGATTTGCAATCTTTTTCTTCACTTAGGAGAAAATGCCTAGTCTTGGGTGAAATACTAGGTTGATAGTCATCTTGCTACCACTTGAAAAATCCTTTGGAAAAAGATCACTGTCTGCTGTATTTATGATATTTAAGGACAGTTCTGGAGGAGGATTATTTTGGGGGACCTAAGTATTGCTTTGCCAGTTTGGAGTCCAAGATGTAGAGATTCTGTAAGGGCTGTATTTGGTTTCCTGTTCTTTCACCACTTTCTTGTAGATGTAAAAAAAGCCAGTATACATGCAGAGCCACAGTCAGCCACAGAGACACTGATTTGTCTTTCACTGGAAACCTATTTAGAAGTCCCCTAAAAAATTCTACAAGTCAGCAGAAGGTGTCAGGGTGGATTACTAGAAGAAGGAGCAACATGAGCTGGTTGACTGAAACTGCCGTTCTTACTCTTCTTGCTAACAGGGCAGTGGTTTCAGTAAAACACTGAAGGTCTGTTTCATGCAATTCTTGAATGGGTTTAACTGGATTGGACTTCAGCTAAATGGATTAAAATTTTAAACCAATTTAAGAATGTCCATGTTCAGAGATGAAAGAAGTTACTTAAATTGGTGCCAATCCTCACATCAGTAAAAATGAAGAAAGATTTAAGAAAGAGAGACTTTTAAGAGATCATTCCTCTTGATGAAATTTCTAAGTCTTTGCCAATGCTAACCGAAAGGAATGAAAAAAGGTCCTCTGGAGACCTTTTAGCAATTAGTTCCTGTTTGCAAAGAATCTGAGCCTGTACTGTGCTAGGGAGCTGGGTCCAACCATTTTTTTCATAAACCGGACTGCATCTAATTAGAGATGCCCAGCTGTATTTGCCTCTCTCTTTCACAGGCATACACATCACTTTTCATCCTGTCCTTTTCATCACCTTCCATTTCCATAGCAAGCAAAGCAAGTAAAAATGTAGCAAGAGGAAATCTTTTACTTATTTGGCAGATTTCTACAGCCACTTAGCCACCGGAAACACAGAGGTTAATGTAGCACCTTGAGTCACCATGTATGACCATGACCCTTACTGATATTCTACAGTCATCAGCAGTACATGGGCCACAATTTAAGACCTCTATGACACAGAGACCCTGGATCTGATATTCATAATTTATTATTGTATCACAGAGGGYCAAGCTGACTTTGCCTTTTTCTGGGCCAGGGTGTAAACTAGCTCTAGTCTAGAACTACTCTGCCTGCCTTATTGCGGGTGGCAAAAATAAGGGATTTGCACAGTGACATGTTGCTCAAGCTTCTAGGTGGAGCTGGTGCTACTGTGCTAGAACAAGATCTATTTGTCCTCATCTAGGTAGTCATATCTCCAGTAGGTTATGGGTGAAATCTGGAYGATCCCAGTAGATCATTTTGTCTCAAAATAACATGCACACTGAGAGCTTATAGGGCCAGACTCATAACCATTCTATAAAGTCATTTAACTGAGGAGTATCCAAGAATTCCTGTTAAATACACTGGTTCCTTATGGTTTTTGTCCTATGGAGTTGACTAATGCAGATGTTGATGGGGTTGGTGTGCATTCATGGTCCTCTTCAGAAGAGCTAACAGGAGTATTGCAGTCCCCTAAGGATCTCTGATGCACTCTCATTCTGTCCTACCAACTGCTCTGTAGGAGTGAACCATTGCAGAAGTGCTCTGAAAAGATGGAATGAGTGATACTAGTGTGGCAGAACACCTTACCACCCTGTGTAGGAAAACCCTGGTAAAAGACCGCTTCAGTTGGCCATCTTTACATTTTGCAAGGATACAATGAGCTTGCAATCAATAAAAATCAAAATGTATGGATAAAGTCTTGACTTTATTTTGGTAARTAGCAAAATTCCCACTGCTGGGCCAGAATTTGAATGGTTTCAGTAAAAAAWTTGCATTCAAAGGCAACAACTAAACTAATATGTGCTGATGTCATTGAATGCAAAGATTTTGCCTCTGAAACTAAGCTGTGCATAACAGTATCCTTCTATTCTGTAGCTTAGCAACTCAGGATATAAATTGATACTCTTCAGAAGATTTCTCATTTTAATTGGCAAAAACAGAGATCAACGTTAGAAAGTAGATTTTGYGATCAGTTATCCAGTTTAGATGTAATTATATTTGTACTGAAGTGTATGTTGTAGGATCCAGTAAGAATATTTGCTTTGTTTTCCATTCAATACATTTAGAATCAAATATGCCATACTAAAGATTTTTACATCCATATAAAATAGAATCATCTTTTCATTGGCTGCCAGTATCAAATGAGATATTTCCCTAGATTTACTGCCTAGTGGACTGATTTCTACACAGAAAAAGCAACATTCCTGCTGGCACCATCTCATGCTCTTAATAGCTCTTCCAGCAGAGAGACTGATCAGAAGACAAGTTTAAATCTTTACTGCTGCAACATGTTCTAATTATTATGTACATAGTCATGATATCTTATGCCTGGGAACAACAACCAAAATAAGATTTCCCTCTTTATATTGGCTTTTTAAACAGTTTTCTTATGCCATATTAATCCTAAATAAGGAACAGAGGAGCTGAAAAAGAGGAAGAAGTTTGAAGAACATGGCACTGCTAGAAATGATTAAACAAAACATGAAGTCTCCTTGGTCCAGGCACCAGGGTACCTGCTTCAGAGCTCGCTCTGCTGTGTGAGTCACACTATGCACTCCTGGTCAGCTGTCTTCAATCAAACTTCCTTAGGCCATCTGGGAGATGTGCTAAACACATGGAAGTTAGTACAGGATACAGTGGTTGTAGTTCATAACAGATGTGGAGGTATAAACAAATACACTTTGGATTATGTATCTACTTGATGCTACCTGCCTGAAGAGACTGTCTCAGAAAACATTCAGAGCTGCCATGCTCTCAGGCAGGATCAATTTTTATTAGCAATAAGCTGTTCACCAGGAAAGGGTGCTTCAGTGATTCCTATTACCATGCGAGTTAAACACTTCATGGGGTCAAACCATCAGTTCCATGTATCTCCCTACCTTGTACTGGCTTGTAACTGTGGGGAAGTGATGGACAAAAAGAGATGACTTAATGCAGATTTTGACTACATTGTGTGTACTGCCCCTTCTGCCAGAAACATACATAACCACCTCCCTTCCCTTAGGCAGGTCTGCAAGCCTTGCATCTCAGGCGCTTTCTGCACTGTGTTRCTTGTCAGAGAGACTTTGTTGATGCTTGGCAGGAGAGACCTTTCCACAACCTGCCAACTCCCATATTCGGCTTAGGATGGACTCCCTCGGCTTCGAGGAGCACCCACTGGCGCCTGGCAGCTGTACTGGGAGACACGATCCCTCTGTCCCACAGAACTGTGTATGTATATATGTGTGYGTGCACGCACAAGATAATCTAGCAACAACTTTGTCACCACCTGATGGGATTCATGTTTGCCAATGATGCTCCTGCATAGTCACTTCAACGCTTCAGGCAACTTATGGAGTTGGAAATATCTTAGCCACATCTTTYCTGCTACTATCATTAAAGGCAGAACAACCTAAGGCATCTTCTGTCATGCTTTCTCTCTAAGTAAAAAGGAATGATCCAGCTTTATTTGCTAGGCAGCTTATTTGCAAGGGATTGAGCCATTTCTTTCTCTCTTTCTGCCTAAGAATGATTCATGTATTTATTGTATCCTTTATAGCATGTTCCTGGCTTCTGCCTTCTTTCTCCTGTTAAAAGCCCCTTAAAACACTGTGCTAAAACCTTGCACATCATATGTCATATACACAAGTCATAACCACATCTATTTTAGTATCAGGATTGGAATTAGCTATTCTTAGTGACYTTAGAATTAAAACATTGGCTGGGATTTAAGACACCATGAAACAGAGTCTTGACTTAGCCTTTGGTAATTTCAAGGTACCCTTTCCGATATATGTTCAGAAAGAGTTAGCCCCTGGCTGTTAGGGACAAGATGAGTTCTGGGTACTGTAATATGAATACAGCAACAATATCCTGTTTCAAGATGTTTTTATGCACTGGAGATTACCTTYTGTTTATGAATGCAGAAGAGTATTCCTTTACTTCTTAGGACTTTGCAAATAGAGCCTCCATTACTTGATTGCGTATTTAATAGCATTACAATTCCAGCCACGCACAGTTCAAGCAGTTTGTTCAAGTCTGGGTAGGCCAGGTGGCACTTGTGGGGCAGAAAAGCTTTTAACTTCAGTGGTCTCTAAAGTAGGCTACTTCTTGCTCTTGGTCTTCTGATGCTTTCTGTATCTTGTGTGCCAAACAGTGAAATGGCCTGACAAGGAGTCATTGCACCTCTTTTCTATGTAAAGTAAGGAATTCCATTTGAGGGCAGGACTTTGTCAGGACTGATTACGTATTCTCAAAGGTAGAAGAAGCATTGGCAAGAACAAGTACATAAGAAAACATATAATTAGAACAGAAAAGCCATATTTCTATTTTTCAGAAGAGAGAGTACTAAACGCATTCAATGCTATGAGAGTGCACACATCCTTTGTAAACTCAAACAATGCTGAAAATATTCACTGATTCAACATTTACAGGAATACCATTTTAATTAAAGTATCATTACAAAACATTATTTTTTGACTGTTAAAATGTATTTTTGCTGTAGCAGATAAGAGAAAAAGGGAGATTTGAACAAAATTATTTAGCACCTCATTTTTCGGAAGAACTTCTAAGCTGCAAAGTTTTGATCCATATTCAAACTTCTTAAGTGTTGTGTGAGAGTTTTGAGTCAGTCAAGTGGACAGCTTCTAAGTTCAAACCCTAGTTTCCCTAAAAATCAAGGAAAGAGGAAATAGGTCAGCTCTTGAATCTAGCCTCATTTCTAATATTTTTCTATAGGAGATAAATGTTAATGAAATGGGAGTTCACATACATTTTTTCTGTCAGTGAAGCCAAATTTGGAGAATATTGTTAAGAGGTTTTCATCAAAAGTTATATAGAAATCAACAGTCCTACCCTTGTCTGCCRATGTAATTTTTGTGTAAAAATGTGCTGGAGATTAAATTATTACTGCAAGCTATGTTAAAAAAATACAAGCTAACAAAATAATACAGATAAAAAGAAGTGGATTGATTACTTTTGTTACTATCTCAAATCTTTTTCATGACAAGGAGAGTTACTTCACATCTCCTGCACAAGGAGAATGCACAGGGACCCAGTTGCCATTTTCAGGTGATGGAGGAAGCATTTTATGCTCTGGCAATATAGTTGCCTTGGAGCATAAGACCTCTCTGCACCTTTATCTATGTCAGATTAAGATAATATCAAAGGTCCAGTTGTGCTATAGTGAAGTCCTTGGTCTGTATCACCCCTAAAAAATCCATCCATGAGAAAAATTTGTTGCATCCTGTTAGGAGAAATTAACTTGACAGTATTTCTCTTTTTTAATCTACATTTGTGCTAGTCTCTCCTGAAAGAAACAGTGTGATACTTCCCAGCAGAGAACTTCTGTGTTAGAAATTACCTTCATCTAGTCCATCATTTGTATCAGATAAAAATTAAGTAAAACATGACATACTGACAGTGAGATTAGCAGACAGAAATTTGGCTAGCTGGCCCTTCAGTTATACTTGAATTTCTGCTAAGTGTATCATGAACTGTGACAGCCAGGGGAGTTTAGTAAAATAAAAAACAACAAACAAAACTCTCTACCTCAGAGCATTAAAGCTTCTCAGTTTTGATTTCAACAGCAAAGTAGGGCTGCTAATGGTGTCTTATTTTTTCAGTATTTGATTTTGTCTACTGAATAGAAACCATACAAGTGCTTTTTAGATGTTCTTTGCTTGAATGTTTGATTATTGGAATTTATTTTACCTTGCTTGGCATAAGATACTTTAAGTCATAATAACTAGTCTCCTTACGATGGTACTGGTCCTTACGGCACTAATCTTAAACACACATATGACTGAAAATCACTTAACTTGGTTCAGAGCAGGCATAAAGTTCTTGCCAGGCACAAGATTTGTCAGCAGTGGTGCTTGTGTCCAATATCCCCGAAAGCACCACCGAAATTCTGTCTGCCTTTTCCAGAGAGGAAAGCCCCATCCTTCTGCTTATCTAGCCTTCCCAAGTCCTCCCTTTCTGAGTCATCTCCTCTGCTTTGACTGTACTGCCTAGGCTGCTCTAGAAGCTTTGGGAAGAAGAATCAGAGGTTTGAATATTGAAAGCAATACTATATTATTATATGTCATATTGCATATGTCTGTAACATTATGGTATATCAGGACTAGGGCAGTATTGTGCCCTAGTCAAAACCCATCAGCTATTTCCATTGCAAACCACCCTGTTTAGATGTGGCTGTGCCACTGAGAGCTGAAGGTCCCTCTGGAATTTATTTGAAATGTATGCGGTTACGTTTTGTTTGACATCAAGACAAATCCCAGCTGTACAAGCAACTGTACGCTTGCCCTGAAGACAGAGGCTTTCCTGGTTCCTGGCTTTGCTAGGCTACTGGGGATGAGCATGATAACATGATTCTACTATGCTCCATATTCCGTATTTTAAAAAAATCATATGAAAAAGTGCTCTTCCCACATGTGTAAGGACTACTGAACTCTAACTGATCTCAGCATGATTGTTTTCAACTTGTCTTTAATTTTAAAATTTGCTACTTCTGTTTCAGACTGAAGAGGGGCTTGTCTACCATTTCCAATTACAGTAGTTATCCTAATAAAAGATATGTTTCTAGCTACAAACTTTGCCTTGCCAATGTGTCAATAGACAACCATAAACACAGTGCTGAGAACAAGTGAACAGTGACACTATTAAGAAGTATGTGTTGCAAGGTTATAAAAAATGCAGTGTATTCCACTAAGGTAAGTCACTGTGTGGACCCACAAGCAGTTTTAGGTGTTGCATGGCTTGACAGGGCTCTGCTTTTCAGGTGAATGTCATGGAAACAGAGTTATGACTGGCCAGGGCAAAGTTCAGCTTGTTGCTTGTTTGCTTGCACCAGGCCTGCCGAGGCTTTTCGAATCATGGAAATGGCACAGAACACCTGCAAGTATCTGGGCTGAGCCCTGCGGCTGCTCCCCGTGTGCTGCTCCCCTCCTGGCTGCACCTCAGCATGAGCTGAAGCATCTCAACAACTGGCAGCTGCAGTCAGAGGAATGCAGGGTGAAAATGTGAGCTGAGATTTAGGAGAGATGGTGATCGTCCACTGAAAAAAAGCTATAAAGGGGGAAAGRCAGTTTTGTATCTCAGCAACTTCAGATGAAGCTGGATTTCTTTCTGGAATATGTATAATAGATATATTCTAGTTGCTGAGTTCAGCTCAGGTGTAGAYGGTAAAATTCAGAGACCTCTGTTAGGTAAGAAGTCAAGTGGGTATCTAAGGATCTCTTTTAGTCTTAAAATCAAGGGGTCTAYGAAGAAATGTCACAGTGCCACAGCAGAAAACTGCAGAAGTTTCACTGTGTTGGGACAAAGAGCTAAGATATGCTGAGGAGATGGAGGTCCTGGTCCTACAGCCCAATTTGCAGGCACAGATGTCTATCTCCTGARTGGAAAATCAGTTATTCAGAATTTATTAGCACTGCTTAGCTCAAGGAGTCACTAAAAGAAATACTCAAAGGATGACAGTCGTTGAATAGCCAGTTTTACCATAAAGAATCAGCTCTTAATAAAGCCCTACTCTTTTCCACAGAGTTCTTGAAAATTTGGCAATACATCTCTATACATGCACCTCTCTAAGTCTTATAAGCTGCTTGGCCTCTGCCAGGCCCATTTTTCCCTTTGAGTGAGCTTCAGGTTTGTTTTTACTTCTATCTCATGGTTTTAAAATGTGGTTGGGAATGGGAGGGACTACCAAACACAGCAGTTTAAAATGATTTTTATTTATGAAACAAAGTTCCTGGGGTGTCACTTCCAACTGGAGCCAATTCTTTGTTCACCTACACAGCCCTGAGAGAGCTGGGATGACTTTCTCTTGATCCCAGGCTACTTCGGCARTCCTGATGTGGCCAAAACAGCCAAGAGACCTTTCGTATTCGGGGCCATAACACTGTCCCGAATCTCTGCTCTGTTGTGAGACCCTAGTCTCAGTCCCAAGCCTAACTCCCAAGTCCCTCACGYCCCTGTTCACATATGCGCTCTGACAGTGCTAGATGGGGCTGCAGGAGGTGGCTGCCTCTTTTCCGTGCTCCGAACTCCAGGATTTCAGGACCCCTTTGCACATTTCGGTATCACTTTAACTTCCTTGGGCACATAAYAGCAGCAAAAACGGCGATCCAGCCCACTGCGTTTTAGCACAGCAGGCACACTACAGGGCAAAGCACAGCGACCCATCTAGGCTGCTGCATGTTGCACTACCACAGTATTTCTTTGCAAGCGAGGCCACATTTTGTCTTAGGAAAACAACGGCTCTGAATATCCCTAAATAGCTCATGAATTTCTAGGTCTGTCCAGGGGTGTCTGTATGGAGAGTGCTGCTTTTTGGGCTGCTGTACAGGAGGGGAGGAAACCTGCCCTTACAATAAAAATGTTTRTTCAAGGAGTCCTTTTATTGGTGGATTACATCTCACAGGAGCCATGAGGACTGATTCTGGCTGTGTGAAGGCCTCCCTTGTAGCAATATATCTATCCTGAGCATACACAAGTCTCATTAACATTAATAAATTGGCACGGAGGGGATTTTATAACATCTCTATGGTTGGCTGTCTTAACTCCCCGCAGCCAGGGCTTTGCTGGTATTTTTAAAGGGACAGACAGGAAAAAATCAAGATGAGGCAGACCCGCTCAGTGTAGGAGTGAAGAGAAAAGGCAGAGTGCCTTTTTGCTGCCTCAGACTCATTTTCCACTTGTTAGACAGATGTAGGAGTGTTTATCCCCCAAATATCTCTCTCCAGGTATGTGTATGAGGGGTAGGAAGGGGAAGARTGTGCTAGTACTAGTCATTGCCCTGCTTGTATCTCCCACTTTCTTTTCATGTAACCTAGAGTTGCCCTCTTCCTGTAGCACATCCTTCACTGTCAGGCTGCTCTGCTACTCTCCACTTCTGCTCCACTCCCTGTTTCTATTGCAGGCAGCKCCCTGAGCTCTCTCTGGTGCCCTTCCTCACTTTCTCCCAAGGCTCACACACTTTTTTCCACTCTGCTAGTTTTCCCAGCCACAGCAGAGAGAGGCACATTTCAGCTTTTCCACAGGTTGCCATGATCCTCTCAATTTCTCCCTCCTTTGCTCTTTTCCTCAATGTCCAGGCTCCTTTCTGCTACACAARCACACCTTGGGCTTCCCCTGAAGTTCCCAGGCTCCTAAACCCCCACAACTCACTCTTCCTCATTGCACACCAGGGTGATTCCCTCTAGCCCCACATCCTGCCTGTGTTTCAGGCTCACGCATCCTCCTTGTATCCCAGGCTCTGGAACCTCACAAATCATACATGTTGTTATCCTTCAGGACCCTGGCTGTGCCGTCCATGTGTGCCCTTACAATCCCAGTCCCTCCGGGGCTGTGGAGATGCATAGTTCTTCTTGGGCTCTCCACCTTCGTCTTTGCTCATTGTTTTTTCATCACAAAGGAAGAAACTAAGGAAGATTCTCTCAGTTTTCTTAGTTGCTGCTCCACAAGGAAGATCACAAACAGGGGTCTCCTGGAATGTTTAAGTCTTTACTTGGATGCCAGGCTGGCATCCAGATTGTTGCAGGACATTTCAGTGTCCCTTACAGTCTTAGGGTTACCTGTGGTTTAGGGATGGACTTCAGAGTGGAAGGAGATATCAATTCCAGAACACCTGCATGTGTTCCCTAAGTCTTTTCACAGCTCAGATTAAACTGGGTGTGAATACAAAGTTTCAAAGCTATCAGAAACCATGTGTGTCACCATGTGCTCAGTCTGTACCTTATGCCTAAAGCAGATTAATATGGTACTGCATCTCCCTGACAGTAGCTTCTTAACACTGACAGAGCTGTGAAAATTAAATAGACCTTGCACCCARGTGAGGGCAGAGAGACTGCTGAGAGTTGCAGCCATGTGAGCAATTCTGACCTAAATTGTCTGAGATAATATCTGACTCTAAATGTATTACTCATCCTAGATGGGATTAAAAAAAATCCTGTTAACTTGCAGTTTCTAAGATTTTCTCTAGCTAGTGGCACCTTACACAGCTGCTAGCAGGAGAGTCATTTTCAGGCTTACCTGGTGGCCATTATGGGAGTTTTTCTTTGTTATCACAATCATAGCAGCATTCAAGCACCTTGAGAAGAGCTGATCTAACTAACTGGTCTACTTTGAGGCCCAGCTCAGAATGARAAGACTAGCACAGAGGCAGAATAAAGCAGTAAAGAATAAACTTCACAAAAGTTTGCATTCTGAGGGGAAAACACTGTAAGCCARCCAGCAGGTAGTGTCAAGCAGAGGCACTTAGGGAACTAAGTACATCCCAGCACTGTCTTTTCATGGCCTGGAACATCCGTGTATAATTAAGCACCAAGCCACTTCCTTCCTTTCTTACAGAAAGCATGGAGATATGGCATGGAGATATGGCAACCCTTACTCATGAGAACATTTCACCATGAGAACATGGTGAAAGCAAATGAGACCTGTCCCTAGCCTCATCTGGAGCTTGGATYTGAATCCAGGTCTTCCACCTGCCAGGTGAGCTCTCCAGCCATCAGCAGCAGGGCACTCTGCAGTGGGTGTATCTCCCCCCAGTTTGTGTGAAGCACTGAGATATTAGTTGGGCTACAAAGAACATTAAGATTACATTGGACCCTTGGGACTAAGGGCAGGACATGTAGCCTGCCAGTAGCTGTGCAGGCAYGAAAGAATTTAAAATTTGGGCACTGACAGGAAGAGAAAGCAGCTGAACATGACTTCRAGGCACTGTACTTGGAATTAGGCACTTAAATCTTTCTGTGGAGACTGRGAAACACTTCGACACAAGATAAAGAGTTTAGAAAGATTCAAACAAAGATAAAGATTTCTAGAATTAACAAGAACATCCCATTCAAATGGAAAATCTAAATAAAAGAGCTTTGGAAGGATTATAATTCTTTGAAGTTTGAACTATAGTGTCAGATTCTGGGAACTGGAGGAAATATCTCTATTAGGTGGGCCCACCCTGTACCTGCTTACCAAATCTAGTACTGGTCAGTACCACAGGAAAGGCAGCAGGATCTCCTGTTCTCATCCAGTCTGGCTGAACTGCTTTGTAGCAATTTAAAAAACATCAAAAAGGTAATATATTTTCTGCCAATTCTTTTCCCTTGTCCAGAGTAGAAACCAATTAGTAAAATACGTTTAACGTCACCCATATTTTTTCCTTACATATGAAGAAACCCAGAAGATGAGTGTTTCATTATAAAAATAAGTCATACTTAAGAGATACTGTCTGTGTGTCCTTGGTTGGGTAGCAGAGTAAACAGTTGCACAGAAGTGAAAGGATTTAAGATGTGTTAAGAGGGAATTCATTTTAGCTGCACTGTAACTACAATAACATACCTATTTTTTTTTCATAGCCATGCCAATCTCATATGAAAACTCTCCCTTCCTGTTACTCTTTCACATTGCCTGGAGAGGAAATCAAATGGAACGGAGATGGGTGAGACCAGAAAAGTTTCAGACTTTATTGAACCTAGAGAGTTTTTGGAGCTCGTGTCTTACAGAAGCATCACTCTGTTGAGGATTTCATCTGTAGCTCAGTGACTGGGAAATGAAGGGTGGACGGTGTGAATGGGCATGAATGACGAGAATAAACTACATTTGGCTGTTGTTTTATCTGGTGTAACGTGTGAATAATTTGTGACCTGAACCAYGTTTGTTTGACTTGTTTGTAGAGAACATGGCTTGTTTGAGTGAAATGTAGCTTTGCCGACTCTGCTGTTTGGAAATTACCTTTTTGGTTATTCGAGCAGGAAAGGACAAACACTGGAAACATTATTAATAAAACTTTTTTGTAAAAAGTCCTCTTAACGCAGAATAGGTCAGACAATGAAGTTTACAGTCACGCACTCTGCACTGCTGTGTGCTTAGAGCCAGCAAACTAGTGACTGGCCAGATTAGTTAATCTTCCTCAGCTTCGTCTTGGGCCCTATAACTACTGTGGCAGATCATTAACCAGCTGGTAAAGCCCCAGCACATCGTACATTTATTCCCAAACCTTAGCAGCCGTTGTTGGGGCCAGGAACCTTAAAGAGGTATTTCTGATGTTAGCTGACAGTATGATAATTTATGCTTTCTGTAATTCAAAGAGATTCCAAGGCAACCGTAAACTAATGAAATCTGAATAGCTTTCCTGGAGAATGTTCCTTATTTAATCAGTTGGACAAAGATGGGAATATATAAAATGGGCAGTTGTTCTTTCTTTTAAAAATCCAGCCTTTTTGTGAAAAAGGAGATAAATGAGATCATATTGTATTAAAGGAAAGAAATGTAGAAAAATGTTTGAGTAGTGAAAAATGTTCATTCTCCTCAAGTTTCTTGATGTTTTAACTTTGCTGTTGATCACTGCCAAATGTAAAGAACTAAGAATGCTACGTCTAGTAAGTTTGGTAACCTGGTAAAGGTATTGCTTTCAGCTAGGATTTTCTTTTTCTTTCCTTTTTCTCCTCCCCCTCCCCYTTTTTTTTAATCTCAAATGAAAGGCTCTCTTTAATCAGATAATTGACCGGCTGGTAATTTTAGCCTTTTGTGACACACCAGTTGGCAGGTACAGTGGTACATAACTGTGAGCCTTTTCCTCCGTTCTCCCCTCCCTTGGGGACACTCACAGACGCGTCTCTGTCTTATCAGTCTCAGGGGACGGTTCCCAAACATTTTGCAATGAAAATGCAAAGGAGGGCCCTCTCCCTCCTGAAAAGGCAGGCCAGCTGTCAGAGGTAATGACTGCCTGTGGAYATGCAGATGGCACTAAAGGTACTCAGGCAGTCCCTCGCGCACCTGAAAAAAGCGGGTTTCCACCGAGCAGCTGTCCCAGTGCGGGCGCGCAGGGTGCCACGCTCTGCCCCCGGCCCTGCGCGTTGAGCCTTTGCCAGGCTGGTGGGGCTCACTCGTGGTGGATGCCCGTGTCCCCGAGCGTGCGGTGCTGCTGGAGAAGGCGCTCCACGCTGTGCCCAGCACRCTGTCCCTTGCCATTGCTGTCTGCTCTTTCCTTTTGCTCCTCTGCTCATCGCCTTCAACGGCAGCCAGGAACAAAATGCAACTTGCTGCATGACTGACAGCCATAAAAGCTCCTTGACAAACTTTGGGCCTTATTTTAAAAGGCCCCCGAAAGAAAAAGGATTGTGTGCGCGCCGAATGTGAGGCTGCTGAACTGCTGCCAACTCGAGGCTGCTCCATTCAAAGGGCTGAGTGAATAAATGAGAATAACATCCTTGGGGACCTTGAGGATCAGTTTACTCTGAAAATCCTCAGCCTTACAAAGGGTCAGAGTCACAAGGTAAATGAAAATGGCTGGGAGGGGACTTTGATGGCCGAAACACTGTAACTGTAGAGGACTTGAAAGAAAATTGTATTTTTAAAAAGTGAGAGAAGGGAGGGAGCAACCAGGGGGAGAAGGTGGCGGAAGGGGGACTTCAAGCTGTAGACTCATCAGAAGGGTGAAGGGAATGAGAAGAGTCAGAATAAACTCTATTAATTCATAGTGATCTTTTAAAATATTGCCATTTAGGGCACAAGTAGTGGCTGTGGCAAGAGAACCTCTCCCCTGCCTGTTGCCTCATTCCTACCGGGGCATTTCCWATGGGCACCTGGCAGCTTGCAAGTCACAGAGCACTTTCTGGGCTGGGGCTAAGCAAACAGCAGCGGGGGCATTACTGGACCACACAGAATTGGCACATGCTGAGGAACTGAAAAGTACAGTACCCAAATACTGAGAAAGCTGTGAAATTTCAGATAAAAATGTCTATACAAATTAATGAACAGACATTCAAGAACAATTTTTTTGAAGCAGCCTTGCACTGGTTTGGAAGCCCTATGAACTGAATTTGCACACTTGCTTGGGGTCTGTTTAAAATTTGCTGTGCAAATGTAGGTAAGCCATATAAGGCCAGATCCAGGTTAACATCTTGAGACCAGTGGGAATTGGACACCTAAACACATCAGTCTTAAAATCTCTGGCTCTCATTGGTCTCATCTCTTTACCTTTAGTTCTCTGAGTAGTTCCATTAATGCTGACAGCAGTAAAGCTAAACACATTCTTAAACATTTGCAGCATCAGGATGTAAGTGACTCAGAGAAGCCACAGTTTCTTATTAGGTGTTTGTATAGTGCCTGGCATCTGGGCCCCATCTCAGTTGGGATTACTGTAATTCAAGCCATAGTAATTACAAAAATAAGTTAAATACTGAATTATAATAGTTTTCTGTCAGATTTTCTTCTTCTGGTTAAACATTTTTTAAAGTCCTCTAATTCATGATGTCCAGCTGATGAGTGCATAGTTTTATAGTCAGAGGTTGAATACTGCTTTCTAAACAATGTGCATTAACTAAGGAAGAGGATATATTTCCATCAGGATATGCAGTTGAAGTCATCTTTACTCTCACACAGTAAAGATGATATCTGCAGGCCATTGAGAGAAATAGAAGTGTTTCTACCCCACTCTGCTGTTAACAAAGACTTTGTTACCTCTGGATATTTTCCCCTTTAAAATGCTTATTCATCCAAAAAGATGACTTGTAATAGAGAACAGGAAAAAGAATATCCTACAGGAATCTGAGAAAAATTCAAAAATGCCCATTGCATTTAGGCATTTAGACCAAGAAAAGTCCATGAAAAAGATTGTCTTTTACTTCCACTAGGTTTCATGTCTTTATATAGACTCCATTTCTTTTAACTTGCTTAAATTCTCCATTACTTATGRCATACACTCTTAGTACCTCTTATCCGTGCATGAAATAATGGTAGGCAGAGAACATACAGGATCCTGTGCCATGTTTCCTACACGTCAGTCACAATATTGTTCCTCAGAAGAAGCAGCTCCTTAAGGATTTCTTCTGCCTTGGGGTTCAGGTAGGGAAGGATCTGTCAGCCCCACGGAGTATCATAAGCTTTTATCCATCTCCTCTTGTGCCTTTAGGCTAAAAACGAGAGGTTTTAGTTCACCTCTAGCAGAGGCCAATGAAGAGCTAGACCCTTCATCTCAAAGCAGTGATAAATCCTATTTCAAAAAATTGGTTTTATATGGAGTGGGTTACTAGCAGAGTTGATGGCACCACAGAAGTAAGATGAGAAAACTGCTCTCCAGAAAGACAAACACTGATAGGAGGGTTTTTTTCAAACCAGAAGCCCTGCGGCTTTTCTAAAACTTTTTTTTTTCTTCAAACACAGAAAACTGTATTTATGCCTAAATCCTTGTGCTAGGCAGAATAGAGAGATTGTGGGCTTATGATCAAACTCCTATGTCAACCAGCAGTCTGTTTGTTGGTTCAAGGTGACTCATTTAACTTCTCGGTGCCTCAGTTTTGTCTTCATAATGCGGAAACAGTGGTACCAGTTTAATCCTATGATGTGCTATGCAAAAGAGGTACAAGTAAATCAATCTTTTTTTGGAAGATAAATTAACGAAAGAAGAAATGACTTTGTTAAAGCTGCAGAGCATATCAGTGAAGGAGGTATTTGACTTCCCATTTCTTTTTAAACAAAAACAGGTAGTTCACCAGTCTGATGAAGTCAGATTTTCTATAGAGCTGGGTCTCAAACTAGGGGGGGGGGAGGGGTTCAAGCACCCTTGCAGATCCTCTGATATCTAGTAAGAGGTAAGGTCATGCTGTGGCTTACCCAGAGTGTGGGCATTAATGAGATTTCCATTTAGCCTGTCACCTCTTTTCCCAAGCCGGTAGGAACTTCATTATCTTTGAAATCTCTACACGCTTTGTCAAATTTGGCTGAAATAGGCCAAAGAGTTTGAAAGTTACTGAAATATCTCTGGCAAACACACGCATATACATTCACCCACAGACAGCATGTTCATATAAGACTCATTTCCTTAGGAAATCAGGCTAAGAAAGCAGTCTGGTTCAGAGTGCTCTCACTGCTATATACATGTCATAATTCAAWATAACTGTGAGCATCTACTGTTTGAATGAACACACAGGCACACACATATACATGTCCTAATACCTAGAGGAAGCAATAAGCAGTACCAATCATGTATGYGTATTCTTTTTTTATTTTTTGTAAAGTCTTTCTCTGTCTTTTTAAGAAGGATCCTGTTAAACCAAACATGTAAGAAATGGCCCAGACTGGGATTTATCTCAATTATACGTGCCAAGACTTGTATGATAGACTCCTTTTTTTCTAGGAGAAAAACTGAAATGGCACATGGAGTTCATTAAAATTGAGCTAATGGTTTCAATCTCTACATCTCTAAAAGAGTAGAAATGCTAACCAGCAACGTGGGCTGAGGATAAATCTATGTGATACCTACTGAAACATATGTGCTTTTGTTTTCCCTCAGCATGACAGGCAAACTATTTGTTGCTGAAATACTTTAATTTTTAGAAACAGGAGTAAATTGAATGAGGAGAATGAGCAAACATGACTAGTCTACACACAATCTTGCTATTGAWGGATTCAGATAGGCAGAGACAAACGGGGCACTATCTGCTGTAGGATGGACAGTACATGGGTCTCCACTATGCAGTTATATATAAATATAGGATAATGCAGTTCATATTTCTTTTATTGAGTGCCTCTTATTCTAAGCCTCAACAGGAAGAAAGCAGAGGGGCACAGCACGACTTATTAGTACATCAGTATCAACACTTGTTTAAAGTACTTCTTTTTCTCTCAGTTCCWGTGATTGTTTTTTATTAAAAAGTATTCTTTAGACAGGTTTTGAATATTTCTGTTGTCCTCTGTGTTACCCCGCCGTGAAGGTTTTGTGAATGTGGAGGCAGGGGATGGATAGCTGACTGCAAACACAGCCCTCCTCAGTCCCTCTCTCACTAATCGTTGCAAATGTGGCACTCTGCTTTTGCTTTTCCCGCAGTTCTGTGCATGGGGAAAACTGCCGRGTCCTCTCCAAATTTTGCTTGGGAGTTGGAAAAAAAAATAAAGCGCTTTTTAGCCTGTGCTGTGCATATAACTTCAGCCTTGAGAGGGCAGCCCAGGGCAGGAGACAGCCGCCACGGCCTCAGCGCCCCACGCTCCCATGCCCGCCGAGGCCGAGCAAGCCCTCCGCGCCTGCGGCCACCACGCTTCACCAGCGCAGAAAGGAGAAGAGGAGTACTTTCGCTATGTTTGGTTTCTGTATAATAGAAACATACAGTACATGTTAGGTGGGTAACACATTTTTATTTACTAAGTAAAAACTGCATATTATTTCTTCAATAATTAGTATAAGACCTTCTTTCTTCCTTAAGTTTTATTGTGCTTAGTTCTGCCAGTATGAAAATGGGAAGATGGAGATCTTGAGTTCAGTATGCCCCTCCCCCCCAAACCCATAATTTGTTTAATTTCATTTTAAAATCCAATAAAGGTGGTTTAGATGCATKTTGAGAGACTCATTGGATTCCACTTGGCACAGTACATAAGCAGTTGGCATCATATCTACTTCCCTCATCTTGCTTTTAATTTTCTCTTCTCCCTCACTTTCTAATATTAACTTTCACATAATGCTGTATTGCCCCAGGCCTTCCTGTTCCATAGATCAAATCACTTCTAATAATAATAAAAAAAAAGTGAGTTGATTTATAAGGGAAATATTTCCTTGATGGGCACTGGGAGGAAAGAAGAGGAAAAAAAAAAAGCCTGAAGAATTTACTTGAAGATCCATTTCATTTCTTAGTTATTGTGCTTACAAGATAGACTCCCAACAAATTCCTTGAGAAAATATATCTCTAACCTAGTTGAAGGATTTCAGTTTCAATTAAAATGACGCATTTCCTCCCCCTCAGTTCTGCTTGCTGAAATTGAGAGTGAACATAGAACTTTCTTCTGCAGGAAAAACTCAACATTTGGGTTGCTGGGCTGGCTGGCCACAGTACACAGTGCAGAGCAAATGCTGCTGGAACAGAAAAGCAGTTTTATATCTCTATTTTCTCTCCATATTTTGAAACCATTGTAGCGTTAGGATGGAAAAGGAAAGTTTTATAATTGGGAGAAAGCAGTTTGGGGAAGAAAACCAAGTGTCCTTGAAAAATATTTCCTGTGTTATGTCATGTATTTATAGATTCCAGCAACAGAGAACGGAGCAGCACCAGAGAAACAGGATAGATTTCAAAACATAAAAATGCAAAGATGTTGTAGTCCACCTAACACTGTGCCAGTAAAGCATGATAAAAACACCTGGTTATAGCAAAGAATGCAGACAAGCCCCATAAAGTTTGGACAATTCTCTTAGGAACGCAGGAATGGGCATCCTGGAACAGGCTTGTGCTGCTCTCCAGCCTGAAACCTGGCTCCAGGGCTGCCCCTTACCAGATGCTCCAGAAGAAGCCAAAAAAAAAAAAAAAAAAAAAAAGAGAGAGAGAAAAGAAAAAAAAATAATTCAAGGAAGACACTGAGGGAATATTTTGCCAACAAGGAAGATTTCTTCATAATTTCCTTCAGTTAGCAACTGTCTTACACTCAAAGCAGGAAAGCTTAGTTTGTTTCTAAAACATTTTTAGTATGGAATATACACAAAGATACACGCAGTTTATATATTTATATATATATAAGCTTATGCATATATATCATGAGCGTATATTACATATAAAATCATGTATATACAAAAATGAATTACATAGCTTTAAAAGTTGCTATAATTCTATGTATGAAAGAGAAAAAAACCAAAATGAGTAAATATGAGGTCAATGCATACATTGTCCTCATACTTTAAATCTATTCCCATTCCTGTCTTGTTCCATTATGCTCCATTTGTGATCCTTTTCCACATTTTAACCTAGAGACATGTCCCTGTGGCAGCGGGTATCTGTGTCAGGCTTCGCTAGCAGCAGAACAATTACCAGCGGACCAGGATTACAGCACCGGCCGTGCTCACAATTCCTCCTCCGCACGGCAGTGCCGCTCTGGTCTTTGGCACGCGTTGCTGACACCCACCGTGCTTGCCCATTGAGGGAGCCTGCTGCAATCAGCCGGCCAGGTCACGCGGGGAGCGAGCTCCCTCCCAGCAACAAAATAAAGTACATGAAAAATCTCTTTTGATATATATGCATCTGCAATACAGTCTGTCTTCTTCACTAGCAGGGAGGTCAAATGATGCCTTTCCTTCTAGGATAGCAAAATGAATCATACTTTCTGTCTTAGGAGTAATGTTTATGTGTCTCTGGGAATGTGATCCTTATTTTCCCTGTTACAGACATGAGCCAGATGCTTTCCTGTAACTCACATATATAAAAGATATGTTACTTTCTCTATTTCTCTTTCTTTTGCTTGCTTCCTTCCATCCTTTCTTTCCTACTTCATTTTCTTTTTTCTTCTTCTTCCTTTTTCTCTTCTCTTCTCTTCTCTTCTCTTCTCTTCTCTTCTCTTCTCTTCTCTTCTCTTCTCTTCTCTTCTCTTCTCTTCTCTTCTCTTCTCTTCTC
>NW_028185928.1:665048-752531 GCF_003343005.1 Rhea americana
CATTTCTCTTCTCTCTTCTCTTCTCTTCTCTTCTCTTCTCTTCTCTTCTCTTCTCTTCTCTTCTCTTCTCTTCTCTTCTCTTCTTTCTCTCAGTTTCTGTATAGATGGTCATTTCTGAACAAGAGGAGTTTGCTCTTTTTTGTAGAAGAGTGGGGAAAGTTGTTATACAAGTGGAAGAGCTCTTTGTTCTATAGTTTTTAGTGTGGCTTGTTTCCACACTTAATGTCCTCAAATGTCTTTTAAATGTCATTGTGCTCTCGAAGGAATGTCTTATTTTGAGGGATTACAAATGGGGATAGCTCAAGGAGATATCACAAGAAGTGACAAGCATCTGCCACCTGGGAAGCTACTACAAGTTGGACAATCTAAATCAGTCGTCCAATCTTCAGCTTCATTTAGTTTGATTTTTGTAAGCAGTTATTCACATTAGCTGTTCCACTGTCTTTACCTGTGCAAAACATGGCCAATGACTTCATTTGAATTCTACTAACCGCTCCAAAATCTAATCATAATTTTGTCCTCCTTTAACCCCTTTTTCATCTATACAAAAGCATTCAATAAATTAATAGGAGGAGTTATATAAAAAGCGCATTAAACCAGAGAGATCGAACTTTTCTCTTTGTTATCAATATTACCAGAGCGTCTAGGGCTTTTAGTCATAGCCAGAAGCTTAGTCAAGCTTGTMCATCAAGAGGTAATGTACATGCGAGAAGAAAAGATGGTCGTATCTATCTCACACACACACAAACAACAATAAACAAAAGCTTACTCCAGAGAAAGGGGCCTACAATATACTGGCTTCACAGGCAGAGGTTTAAAGAAGTTTAAAATTATTATTTTTTATTTAAATTTTTAAGGATGTTCTTGTTTCCTCTCTACCTGTGACTCTACCTTCTTAGCTATGCATTGCAGTTCATCATCATTTTGGTTGTGCTGTACCGTAATTTGAGAATGGGAAATGTTTCAAGGAAAAAAAGAACTRCTTTTTAACATGGAGTTATTTTTGATCTGGCTCATTAAAATGCGTATCTCTAAACAGCTGGATTAGCACAACTGATGACAGCAAACTGCAAAGAAGGGCTGAACAACCAAGGCTGGGGGGGGAACCAGGAACACCTTTAGCTGGCGTTGCCACCAAGGCAAGGCATCACAAGATTTCAGCCCCTAGTCTGAGAATAAAGTGAAGCACAACAGGTGAAAGCAGACTACACAGAGAATACGAGAGGCAGCTGAGGCGGTGTCAGCCAGATGGACGGAAGTCTCAACCCATCAGCAGGCTTATTGTGTTTTTTTTTACTGAACATAAGGGCAATGGAGTTTTAAGAAGGGATCTGAAGAAAATCTGAATTTGTAGGTGTTTACAGCAAACTCTTCATAATATAAGGAGTCACACGTGGTTGCTTACAAATGCAAAAAATCAGCACGGATGGGTTAGAAATAGAAGTCTAGCTCTCAGAACTGGCTCAGAGACAGGACTGGGCTATGAATTGAAGTCTAGTAGCTTATGTTTGATGAGGCAGAGAAGAGTCAAAGAGAGAGAAATGTAATATGATCAAAACAGTGGGAAGTGATCCTTGGAAAGGCATTCTCAATCAAAGTGAACAGGGGAAACTGTGTTTGTAAAGAAGAGAGGAAAGGCTGTGGCTTCTGTGGTCTAATGTGCTTTGTCTACATCAGGACTGAACAAATCTTTTAAYCTATGTAGTTGTCACTTTTCTAGACAGATTTATATATTGTATAAGTATTAGAGAAAGGTCCCTGATCCAATAGTTAGTCAAAATCCTTCCCTTTTCATTTTATTTTTACTGTGCTCACAAATGACCATTAAAATTTGCATCTCACAGATCTAGTGGATACTGGAGTATTACTTTAGACTTACTACAGCTACAGAGCATGTGAGAAAACAGCAGCCTGTTCAGTCAGCTGAATCCTTATTAACTCATTCCTGTCACCATTCAGCCCTAAGGCCACACTGGCAGAGAAAGGTCTCCCTGTACCTCGGCTCCTTCATCTCCTTGTGCTCAGAGCTCYCTTTGTGCCTGTGTTCGGGCCGTTCTGGCCTCAGTCATTTCTAAGCAGCTGTTCAAAGTGTACTTGCGTGGGCACAAGAGCTGAGCTGGGGGAGAGGCTGGAGGGGAGGACAGGCTTATCCCTTTTTCTTGTGGTCTGGCCTGTGTTGGTTGACCTCTCTCCACCCTAATATTCGTCTAACTTGTGCTTCTTAATGCTTCTGATGGTTGTAAATAATAAAGTTGAGGTCCCCAGAAGTGCTTTTGTAACATATCACAGTGGCATTCAAAGTGATTTGCACTCTGAAGGGTCTGGAAATCTCACTGCTGGTGCTGGCTGAGAAACCCATTATGGGATAGAAAATGTAGTTTAACCAAATAGAATTGTTTGCAAAATGACATCCCCATCTCCTAAATTTCATTTGGTACACTGTTTGCCGCCATCATGTATCCATTCCCACAACATTGACACTAAATYAACCCAACACTCCTGCATTCCTCAGCTACCTTGGAAGAGACTCCCAGCTTTTTCTTATATGGTTTCTTTTCTGAGTACTTTGTAATTTTTAGGCATTTCTGTGGTATTAAAATACTAAAAAATGCACAAAGTTTCCAAGGCTGAGCCTTAGAGCTCATGACTTCATGGCTTTATGTTTGTGCATATATGTGAATTATGGGTTGTCTTTTTTTCCTCTATACTTTATTACACCACAAGCTGTTATCTAACTTGTTCTCCACCAGCGCTGCCCTAAGCATCATTGYTTTTCAAGAGTGCTTTTACCTGTATTGTTCGATAGTTATGCCAATTGATATCCTGCCTTTGCATGTTAGCAGTCTTTACAGAAAAACATTTCTGCAATATTAATGCATCTGCTAGTAAATTAAAATATCACTCAATTTAAGAAAGAGAGTATAATCATGGCCTTGTTAATAAATAGCCATGTAGAAAGAAATGTCCAGAGGTCAACATTGTACTACACCTATGTAATATTTTTATTAAAATTATAAAACAAATAATATATAACAAGTTCAGTAAGGGCTAATGATACTGAAATGCTATCACTAAGGTCAAAGAAATAGCTTATAAAGGCAAAAGGCTTATAAATGCAAACCAGTAAGAAAGCACTGTACAAGACAGGAAAATGAAGTATAAGATCAAATAATCTGTCTCTCAGATGCTTAATGACATGGATATAGGYGTAAGAGAGTAGTACCCAGGTAAAAACATAGACAAAATTATTATCTGTCTTTCAATTGTAATAAAGAACTTATAAACAGGATAAGATACAGATTTAGGATCATCAGCACCTTGATTTAGAACCACAGTCCTTCTAGAGAAGACTTAACGAGAGTTTGCAGGAAGTCAAATAATTCTTGCTAAGGTAGCCTTTAGTGAAGAAGTATGGTAGTTCCCTTCCATATCCATCTAAACAAGATAYGAGCTATTGGAGGCTTCAGTTCCAAATCAGTAAATTCTGACATTAAGCCTCACTAGGTCTCCTTTTCAAATCAAGAGGAGCCTTTTTGAGCTGGCTGCATTTGGCTCATGGCAGAAATAGTAAGGTAGTTAAAAATACGCAGGACAAACGAAAGAATAGAATACATTTATTCCATGGCATTATATGCATTTTGGAGAAATAATTTCAGATTAGAAAAAGAAGAACATTTTAAAATATATGTGGCTAAAGATAAAGCTGGTAAACACATATGTTGTGGAGTCTCCCTATTGTTTGGATTCCACTTTCCCCTTGTTACAGTCATTTGTTCTGCATGGTGAGGGCATAGTCTGCTGTTGGCAGCTGAGAGCTATTATTGGGTTGCAACATCTGTTTCAACAACAGTAGGTCCCTGGTCAGCAAAACTAATTAAAAAAGAAGTCTGGAGTCAAATACCATGACCTATCTGATGTGTCTATGTGTAAACATGGTAACTACTGGAATAATGAAAACTTCAACACGCTTAGGATGATTTACAAAAATATGACACGTGACAAAAACTCTCAGAACTGTTCTTCCTATCACACACTTACAGGTGAAGATTAGGATTCCTGCAAATGCTTAAGCAAGTAGGTAACTTTACGCATGAGGGCATTGACAGTAAACTCATAGAAGTCACTTAGCTTTGCAGCTCTTCTCATGTGAGTAATTATTTACGGAATTACATCACAGGTTTCCTCAGTGCTCTGCCAGAGTTTTGATAATTGGTGGTAGCAGCTATCAGAGTGTTTGGCTGTGGATTTAACTACTCCATACATTTATGGAATCCTTCCATTTCTCACTTCTGACAAGATTTCAGTCATCAAGACAAAAGTAGCTGGTGCTGGTGAGTTCCAGCATGTTAAATACTTCTCTGTGACCTAGGAAGGGGAGAAGTCATGTTTATATTGGGCTGATGAAATGAGAAGACTTGTTTGAGGAAAAGGCGGTAGACAAAATATTCAGGACAGAGGGGTAGGAAGCTGTCAGATAAGGGGCTGCTTAGCTGTCAAAGTGATGACTGAGGTAACTCCAAAGCATCCTAGTTTTGTTTTTTCACAGGTTTCCTRATTAATTCCAAACTTTTAGAAACTGAACTGAGGCTGAACGGTGACCAAAAATTCCATATTACGTAAAAACGGATAAAAATATGATCCATTTTCTTTTCTAACCATGAGTGGACTTTGTGCTAAATGCTATGCTAAAGGAAGCCCCATTATAGCCCCTGCACAAGCTATGGGAAGTAGGTCCAGAAGAGTAAGTAGAGAAAAGAGGGCAGTAGATAGGCATGATGAACCTGTTGCTTTACAATAGAGGAAGTGGGAAGGGGATAACAGAGCTYCCTTCCCCATCCCATCCTCAGAGTGTGGACCATAAACAATCTACAATCAACTCTTCTTTCCAGCAGATAGAAAACTCACAGAGGGACCTGTACGTCTCAAGGTCACAGTTTTCCCCATGCAGCTCCCAAGCTGCATGATATATCCCCTCTCCAGCTATATGATGCAGCTACAGTCAAAAGCAGTATGACTGTTAAATGAAGATGTCAGGGATTAAAAGTTGCCAGAGATTTTTCACAATAAGTTTGTCTAGTCACAGTTATTTTCTTTTCTCCCAGTTTCAGTAATAGTAATAATTTCTTGATGTTTCACATTATCTTTTCTGGTTAATACAGGTTTGTCTGTACTCCGCTCTTACAGAAGATTTTAAAAAACTGAAATACTGGCTTGCAGATGCAAACTTTCTTACTAAGTAGCATTAGTGGGCATATGCATGGTAAGCTGTTTCAGTGTTCTTCCAAACTACTAACAATATATGGAAAACAAAACAAAACAAAAAAAAATGATTTCATTTCCTTAAACAATACTCTAAGAGGAAAACAGACAAATAAACCCCCTCAAGCTCTTTGCATATTTCAGATGATGTTTTCAAGGGAATCTGTGCTTTCCCACGTTGGGGACTTGACTCCCAAAGGGTACCAGGAGACCCGTAACACAGGGTAAACTGAGCTGCGAGCTTCCTATGCGCCGCCTAGGCTGTGGTGGTATGTACACACCTCACCTCCAGCAAACAGGAGATAATTTGAGGCAGCTCGTTCTTTCATGTAAGGAGTACAATCTTTTTCTTCCCATACTGGCCATAAGACCATGCACACAACCTCTTACTGCAGAGGAGGTGACGCGATAGAGATCTGGGCCTTTTTCTGTCTAGCAGTAGCTTCTTTGTATGCCTCTGAAACTCCTTTGAAACACAAGTTGTAACCACACTTGATTCAATTTATTGAAAATGTTGATGGTCTTCAGTTCTGTTTAACTTAACACTTCTAGCCAACAAGACAATTGCTAATGGATTCTTGTATCTGGTTTTAAAATACCAACATTAATTTTTATTTAGCCCTTGCCTGACCAAATCTACACTTGTCTATGATTTCCCTTACTGTGGAGAAACAGAATCCTTTCTGTTCAGAGGCAACAGAGAGATTGAAACGGTGTACTGAAGACAGTACACCTGCACGGCCAGTTGTTTTTTGCAATCTATTCTTTCTTTAGAAATGATGGAAAATCAATGTTTCTCTAGAGTTTTTTTTTTATTGCCAGTCTGTTTATCTGCCAGAATCTCCTCAATATCCATCTTAGATGGCTGAGAATTATCTTTACAGAGTGTTCAGAAAAGTGGTTTGTCAGACCTGCCTGATTATTTTTACATCCTTTTCTGATCTCTCTACTGAGTAGCAGTTAAGCAAAAATAAAAATACATGAAATATAATATATATATATCATTCTTGTACTGTCAAACTTACCATGAATTCTAATTCAGTTATGTGACTGTGCCCTTAAGGCAGTGGAAATGTCATTAATTTTTATGTCTTATATGTATGAAATAACGACTAGATTATGACTTTGTCACTTTCAAATTACTTGACAAAAAGTGTATCTTCCCTATAGCCTGGCAGTATTTTTGATAAGAAAGAATAATATTTCTATTGACAGTTTTCTTAATGGCACTGGCCAGACTTGAATTGTCCACAGCTAATTTTGTTTGTTTAAAATACAGTCCTGGTCTTCCCTTTCTAACTAATTTAACTTGCCATCTTGCCATGTGCAACAGATTAGATGACAAGGTGATCCACTGCTCCACATCTCCATGGGCTTTTCTAGAACATTTTCATCAACACTTGCAATCTCCTTCTAATGTTTCTTGATTATGCTTCAGGTAGATCACAATTCTCTGAGAAATGAGCAATTACATTATTTATTTTTTAACCATTCTGCCAACAACCACATCCATCAAAAATTATTTCTGATTTTGCTTCAATTACATCCTAGTGGTGACATCTATAGTTTCTGAAAGTTAAATAAATATATATCATGCTGTACTGCAGTTTAATGCAGTGATTCACTGATTTTACTACAGAAGACAACATTTTCTACTTTTCTGGAAAAAAAGAAAAAGCATTATAAACTTCAACTGTTTTGTTCCAAGAATCATATCTAGTTGAAAAAAAATCATGCATTTTGTTTGATTGTTGGTTTGTTAGAGAAAAAGTAATTTGGTGCTGTAAAAGTGACTTGATTTTTATTATTTTATGATGGTTATTTTTTCACTGCAGAAAATTACTAGAAGGTTGCTCCTTAAAACATTAGTTCTAAAAGGTGATAGAAACTTCTTTACTAATGTTTAATGGTGGCTTTCTTTTAGTTGGTACAGTTTGCACTGAAGAAACTTGTACCTGTTTTTTTAATTTATCATGAAAAAACAGACTGCTTTTCTCTCTCTCTTTTTGATCATCCTGGCAGTTAGCACAGCTTTCAGCTGTTTTTCCTGTACTTTATGTAGCTGAGCTACAGCAATGGTTGGAGAAGTGTGTATGAAGTGTGCACAAATGACCATTCTAGGCATTTTTCTTTAAGTTACTTTCTGGTTCTGTGTGCTATGGAAAGCCTGGGCTTCCTGATGATGGTCAAGGAGGCTTTTTGCTCCTTTGATATAAAAAGGAGCATGTCAAACCAAGGATTTGGCTGATGACATTTGAATCCGTGTTATTACCTACATTCATATTTAAAGTTGAAACTGAGGTAATCCTTTGTCARCCTGAAGTATATGAATCTCTGTTACCTATTACATATTACATCTGTCCTGACAGACGGCTGCAAAGCCGCTTGCAACATACTTCTTCCTTCTCAAGCGTGAAGTGTTCCTGGGGATCCTTTGTGCCTGTGAAGCTGTGTCTACGGGCCACTTGTACCTGCTTTGGGGCAATATGGAAAAGATATGATACAGAAGCCCTGGAGATCAGATTTGTTACTTGCAAAGTTCCTATTCTCAGTTGAGTCCCAACCACACAAAAAGGGGATAGGATGAGGGATGTGTGTCACCTGCATTGATGGGTTTAATCGACTTTTTCACAGGGCTTCCAGGCTAAAAACTAAGCTCCCAGTAGGTCTCAAACACAATTTCAGGTTAACCTTCACAGTCAATGTTCTGAACCTCTGTCCTCCTAATGAACTGACTAAAGGTTACCTGTTTACCAATGAATATTTTATAGTTCTGTTGATGACAAAGACCCAACAATTAGCTCTTGCAATCTGACTAGAACAAGTGAGTCTGTACATGACATTTGTGTCAGAGCAGCACCTGAATTCACGAAACCTGGTTGCGTGAGGCCAGAGTTGCTGTCAGCATCAAAACTCTTTGAAATTTGAGGAAGTATGCAGTGTTGCTGACTCTCAGAGTTTTCCAGAGCCTCACTGTAGAAGTTTTTTCTTCAGACACCACAATTTTCAGTTTTAGAGATTTCATGAACAACCTTGATTTCCAGGGAAAAGAAGTCTCTAATTCATGTGGATTCTTAAAGACTCTGAAAAGGCTTGGAAAAAAAGAGCCAAAAAAGAATACAGGAATCATCAACTTCTATTTTGATGGAAAATTTTCATGAATATGAAGCCCTGCTCGCAATATTGAGAACCTGTCTCACTGTTGTGCTCCAGTTCTAAAGAAAACTCAGAAAAATAAACATATATCAAGCTAAACTTTTCCATTTTAAACTTAAAGCCTTTGTTCTCCTCCTGCAGATCTGATCCTTGGGTTCTTGTYCATTCCTAGTTCAAAGGATACTACTGAATTTAAAAAGATGTGCTTCTTCAACAGGTTTTCTTTGATTGGGTAAGTAAATAACTAAGTAATATGTGTGACAACCATATGTTCCCCATTTCTACTTTATGCGGTGTGGTTTTTACCCATGCCACTGAGCTTTTGGGGCATGATTCTGGTAGTTTACCAGAATCCCTACGCAAAAACTACAGAGAGAAAAACAACACTGACAGGAGCAATGCAGAGCTACTGTAAGAGACACGGCAGTTCTTGCAGCAGAAGAGGAGAGCAGAGCTAGCCCTGCAAGATGGCATCTTTTGTGAGAAAGATAAGCTGGTACCTTTTCTACACCAGGAAGGTTCACATCATACCTGATATGCAGTGAGATAAAAGCACAGTAGACATTATATTAACGCAGCCTTATTTTCCCCATGCACTATTTCCATGTAAGGAGATTGAGGGCTGGCCTGAGGCGATAGCCAGGAGTCAGTCACCTATTCTGGCTGCCCCAGGGCACCCATCTAGAGGCCTGTTTGGCTAGATTTGGGATGGGGAAAAGGTGCAGGAGGTGCTATCACTAACAAAGAGGAAGGAACCATTGCTTCCAAAATTCTTACCGGAACAGCCACTTCCCTACCCCCTTACTCCCTTGATAGCTGCAGGGGCAGCAAAAAGCACAGCTGCCTGCATTTCTCTGTCCTAACCACGCTTTTCTCCTCCTACTGTCTTTCCTGGGGCGGAAGGAGCTTGTCCCTGGATCCTCACCCACAGGAGAGTGAAATCCAATTTCTCCTACGCTGCTGAAAATCTTGGAGCCAGCCATGATTATGTTGATCTACTCATTTTAATGGCATGAAAACTATAATAATAACAGTACTGGAGCGGTGCTGAGCAAGATCTTCAGCTGTTGTAATCATCATAATTCTGCTGGCTCCCAACAAACTAATCTATTTATGCCAGTTCAGAATCTGGCCTTCTTATAAAGAAACAAAGCTACACTGAGATCATGAATATCCCTATTGGCTGATATTGTATTAGCATAATTCTCTTTTCTGGGGAGAATAACTTGCAACTCTTACTTCAAATAAGAATCACACTCTAACTGTAAATACATTCCATTTTTTGTCTTGCAATGAATTTCAAAATTATATATAACTGTTTTTTCATTGTTTGATATTTACCCAGTGCTTGTGTTATGCTATTCTAAGCTTTGAGTAGCTGATGAGTTCAAAGTCTTTCATGCACTGGTTGCAAAGCTAGTCTTTTAGGTGAAATGGTACTGAAATATTGGTATTTGCTCTAATTTCTAGGAATATAAACAGTGACCACAGCATTAATTTTTGAGCTGAACTTCTCTCAGAACGTTTGCTTACATTCAGCTGAGAGCCAGTGGGCATCTGGCTGCAAGACTTGACAGACTGGCTTCTAAAAATTAGAAACAAAGCAGAGAGGACAAGAACAAC
This sequence comes from Rhea americana, assembly GCF_003343005.1. Lineage (NCBI taxonomy): Eukaryota > Metazoa > Chordata > Aves > Rheiformes > Rheidae > Rhea > Rhea americana. The sequence goes on from NW_028185928.1 coordinate 675,087, forward strand.
ACAGCTTTAAAGGATCTCTCCTAAATGAGAGCTTTCATCATGGGAGACTGAACAGCTCCAGGGAATTGGTAATGGGAAATTGGAGCCATTCACCTCAAGGTTGCCAATCTGAATCTGATCCAGGCTAGTACTGGCTGAAGTCTTCGGCATCTGACAGCTATTCTGTGGCCTTTGTGAAACAGTTGGCGGTCTCAGCCCAACTCCTGGTGGATAAATATCCACAGCACAAAAGCCACCTTCACAACTGGCGTTAAGTAGCTGCCTTGTTCACAGTCACGGAGAGCCAAGGTGAGAGACAACACGGAGACTTTGCTCCCTTCCTGCCTTTAGGAGGGTTCCCCCAGGCCGAAGGGGAGATGCGCTGACTAAAAGGTGTGGGAAAGACTGCATTGCTGGTACGTGTGTGGCCAGGAGAGGAATTTGGCTTAGAGTGACTGTGGGTTAGAGGGGCAAGCGGGGAGGAGTGACCGAGGGTCAGTGGGAAAGTGCTGAGCAAGGGAGGGGCAGAGCAAGTAGTACAAAGATAACATCACCATACCAAGCTGCCTATATAGAGTCCACTCAACAGCAGTCATCTTTCACCCCCATATAGCATTTCTCCTACGAGGACTGAATGCAACAGGAGTGTGTTTCTGAAGCACAGCTACCCAATTTCTGTGAAAACCAGTGGGAAGACAGGGGATGCTCACTTTGTGTACCCTTGAAAATCTTCATGTCTATCTGAAAAACACACACCTAGCAACCTGTGCTCATGGTTTCTCGTGGTGAAGGATTGTTCAGCCCTCACAATACACTTTGCTTTTCCCCAGCTCTCCAAAGAAACGGCACAAAGCTCAAGCAGTATCAGAGTTAACAGCAGCTCCAAGGTAATTATAGCATAGGCTTTGTTCTTGGGCTACGAGTGCTAAAGACACAGAATAGCAAAAGGAATAAAAAAGAGTGCATATAGCAAAAGGAGGGGAAATAACTCAGTATAGCAGAAACAGATTTCCCAGAACAAACTGACACATTCAATTAAACCCTCACTCGCTAGCTGGGGATAAGCTTTAACTGAACCTTGGAGCTGGCCATCCAAATACAGGCAGGTAATCAGGTAACTCGAGCCACTTGATACCTACCTGAAAAAAGTATGGGTTGGGTGTGCAGTACCTAAACTAATTACTCCAAAATGATTGCCTGGATTTGGGCCAAGCATTATCTCACTTGCCCTTAGCAGTACTGCAATGGCATGAGGGGAACAAAAATACGGTAACCTGAGACGGAGATAAGAACAAGAGGGAGAAAGAGAGAAATGAGAATGCTCTTTAGCTGTGAAGGAGATGTTCTGTCTCTGCACTCCTCTTTTGTCCAACCTCAACAACTGTAAAGCAACCTTTATATCTTGTCTCCTCCATTTAAAATGGATTTGCAGCCAGAAGCATTATCCACACATACATAGTCTAAAGACTATGTATAAACCTATTTCTTCTCCTTGCTCTCCACAAAGCTAGACTCACCCTACTGAGGAAGAATATTTCAAAACATGAGAGTAATTTTTATGAAGGAAAATGGCTCTTTTTAGCCACTGGTACTAGCAAAAATGTCATCTTCATTTTCTAAGCAGGTCACTGATTTATAGAGAGTATAATATTGACTCATGCTAAGTAAAAGAATTCTGATCCAAAGGCTTATTTGGCTTAATGAAGAGTCCCCTTTCCCTTGGTAGACTTAAACCAGAGCTGCAGAGAATAGTATATATGACCTACCTAGAGTCTTAGGACAAAACAAAAACAAGGAAATTGTCATGATTAGAGAACAAAAAAATTACTGCAGCACAATATCTTTTATCTACTGTTATCTGAAAAAAAAAATTCTTRTAGAAGTGGACAACTCACACACTGCGCTTAAAATGCACCTGGAAAGTCTGGGGTCTCGATCTACCACAGATTTATTTAAGGGCAAGGAAGGCATCTGAGACTTTTGAAAGCTTTAGAGAAGAAGTGAAGGCATAACAATGTGCTGTTACTAGAAACTGAAGATGGCAGGCTTCCAACTGGAGAGAAGTTGTATGTTCTAAATGTTTAATGTCTGAAGRTGAGGTTAGGATCCTCACTGGAAAGATGCAAACTAAGTTTTGTTGAAATCCTGTCCCATTGCCATCATTAAGAGTTTTGTCAGTGACATCCTTGGAATGAGGCCTCATATCTAACCACCTGATGTTTTTCAGTTGTATTAATATCTTCCTAAGGGCTCTACTCCATGTTATTTATTTGATGTAGGACTTACTGTATGAAACCCATGTACCAAGCAGGAGGAGAAACTAGACAGAAAAGCTATAGTTTTTCCTTGTGCTTGTGCTTGAAGTTCTGTTTTCCATGCCACTTACCTCACTTAAGTCAATTCAATAAATATGAGTATTTTAATAATAAATAAAACAACAGACAAGAAGAAGCAAGACCATTAAATGAATAAGTTTTGTCTTTACTAGAAAGGACGAGTAAGGCTCTCATCAAGTGAATCTAATAATGCATCCCTAATTCATTCAGTCATTGCTTAGATAAACAGTAAATGGTCATTTTCAGATTCTGCTTTGTGGGGAGGAACTCGTTCAACTCAATATAGATTTTTTTAAACTTACAGAAGAACGCAGATGTGGGGAATAATGCTTTTTTCGTGATAATTATAGTCTCTTCTTTAGAAAAAAAATAGGATCTGATCTAAAGGCCACTGACGGCATTTGAACCCCCATTGAATATATGCAAGCTTTGGAGGACCTAAAATCAGAGATGTTAAAGAAAAGAAGGTAAAATTAACATTAATTTTAAAATTAAAATTGAAAAAGAGTAAATTATACTTATATAAGAAAATTCTGCTTCCTTATACTATAAGATAGCTTTGCCTTCTTTTTCATTTTCCCTTCTTTTCCCTTCCCTTCCCTTCCCATCCTGTCCTGTCTTGTCCTGTCCCATCTTGTCCTGTCCTGTCCCATCTCATCCCTTTCCATCCTTTTCTGTCCCCTTCCTTTCAGTCCCTTTCCTTTCCCTGTCATCTTTGGTGGTCATCTGAATTCAGAGACAAAAGGCCCCAATGTGTTGTACATGCCTGCTTCTTTAAAGTGAAACTGCAGCCAAAATTACCTGTGACCTTTCTCATGAGCACGGGCAGAAACCTCTTCTTGAGTGAGATAAAGAAATTAGAACTTCATTCTCCCATGGTTTACTCCTAGGAATGCATTTTGGCAAGACGCTAAGAATAAACCAGTTATTGAAAAGAGGATCTGGGAAGTTGACAAGCATGTCTAAGCCCAGCAGGGAAATTTGATGAGGAAATAAGATGCTTTGTAGATCGGTGTGTAGTGATTAGTCTTTTGAATGCTGGGATTATTATATAACCAAAAAAGGAGGGGGGTACTTATTGTATCTGACAGCTACCACTTATGCAGGTATTCTTCCAACTAATGAGAAACATAATGGTGTATTTGTTTATAAAACTGGAGTGAGACTCCTGCATTTTCCGCGGGCCAATTAAATTTCACGGAAAAGTAAAGACAATTTTTCTTCACTCCCAAATTAGAATAATTACAGCAAGACCAGGTTAAAGATTCCAGCTAATATCCTGTCCTATCACTGACATGATGGCTTAAATCTTGTTGTCTATGACCACCTTCAGAGAAAAAGTCTATTTATATTTCAAATGAAAACACCTCATTTTATTCAGTGGAAACACGTTCTGAGAATAACCAGAAGTCCAGAAATCATTGAACGCTGCTGAAATAGATATTACTCTCACTGCATTATACAGAAGCAGATTAGAAAAAGCAAACATGCACACACTAGAAAAATCAATAAAATGAATATCTAAAACTATCACAAAGAAATTCCAAATTCTAAAATGTCCTGTGAAAACAATAGAAAAGCTGAGAATTTCATAAGAGTTGTCTGCTTTTTCCTGCTTCGCGAGTGGCTAATTCTTGTTTTGAAAACTATGCAGCCTATAAGTTTTAAAATTACATGATCATCCATAAATATTATTTCTCTCTCCATCACTCTCCCTCCTTATCATATGCACATGCAAATCACAACTAATTAACCTACTAAACTTACTTGTAAGTTTGCACACAGCTTCTATTAATAAGTGTTATGACTTTGTATGTGTGTGTGCACGTGTATGTGTGAAAAGAAAGAAAAAGTGAGGGAATGAATTCACCTTTAGGTACAAAATTTAAATATTTTACAGTAGTTTCATTTTACAAATGACATGGTATGTGATATTATTCACATAGAAAATGCATCGGGAAATGGACTTATTTATACACTTCTCTGAACAGCCTGTAGTTTTGATTTAAAATAACCTGTTCACAACTTTATTTGATTATGCCAGACATTCTTACACATTTTTGTTTAGTTTTTCACACCATAGCTAATAAGTTGGCTAAGACCACCTGGAGTTAGCTGGAAATCAGAGTGTTTCCAGTCCTGTCTACAGTGCCTTTTCCCTTGCAGACAAACTAATTTTGTGTAGGTAAGATTTATCATGAGTCTGTGCCTCTCTCTCTCACTGGAACATTATCTTAGGAAGTGTTACTCTAAGTAGCAATTCCCCAATTCAAGTGAAAACACTTATGGAGTCACTTTATTGAAGAGAAAGTAGAAGTATATTTATGAATGTTTGCATATGCATATGCACGTTCTTATACATGCTGTGGGATATAGCATCAGCTGGACTGAGGCCAGATCCCCWTGGTTGTATGCCCAGAATGTACAGCCTTGTTTTGTTCACCTCTTTCTGAATTGCAGGGATAATCTAAGTGCAAATGAGGCCCTGCCTGAGTTATACCTTTATTGAACTAGTTGCAGGAGCAAATATTTAGTTAAAAAGACATTTTATACGTGTAATTTCCAACCAGAAAGGAAAGAAGTCATTTTTCCAAAAATTCATGACTGTATACATATATTGAGTAAGTCGTACGTTTCCAGTAAATTTCATTTTCAAGAGTAAATAGTAGCAGTGCTAGTTGCCACTAGTGGTCCTTAAGCAGCAGTTGGTGAGTGCTATTGAGGAAATCATTATGTTTTGGATTCTCACATTAATTTTTACCGTAAGGACTGCTTAGTCCAGGTAGCAGTGCTGCGTACATATTTACTTTGCACAAGAGTAAATGACGCCACGTAATTTTTAATGACACAGAGAACCTGTTGCCCACCCATGCCCTGTGATGCCATTTATACTGCAAATTCCCTTTTTCTTAGTCTGTTATAAGATTATTAGAAACAGCCTTGTATAAATTTTTCTATGTATTGTGTTTTCCCCTTAGACTTTCTAAGCTCAAACAAATATCCTAACCCTGTTAAAGGATTACTGGGAATAATTTATAGCTCTTGCCACAACCTATTTATTCAATGGGTGATTTAGGTAAAGAAAGACCTAGATYTAGTAGAAGGTATGAAGCACTAAAATTATTGTCATCTTGAAGACATGATTTTTTGTCACTATCTGCCAATAAATCTTTTGATCCTTTTTTTGTTCTAGCTGACAAATCAGTGTCTATAGAGATAGATGCTCTTGAGACTATGCTGAGAATTTATTGCTAGTATTTAGGCTGTGGTGTTACTGGTGTAAAGGGTAAAGTGAATCTTTTAATTGGATTCTATAATCATCAGCTTGTTTTAAAACTCTTGTATTTCTTCTCTTACAGTCACTGCTGAAAAATCTGGAGGTTGTCCAGATCTGGTACTTTTCATAAACATCTTCGATATGAATCTTTTATGACTCTTCTCCACTTCTCTGTGTTATCCTGAATAGTGAATGCAGACAGCCTCTTCAGATAGTGACCCACAGGAATGCAACACACAATCCACACAAAGGAAATTTAATACCCTAGCAGCTAATTAAAAAAGCATTACCTTCCACCAGTGCTGACCTCCAGCCATGCAGAGGATAAAGATGGGTGTCTGTCAATCATGTTTACCTAACAAACTCTGGCACAATATTATGATGAATGGACAGATCTAAAAAAGGGTGATATTGCTCAGAACTCCAAGGTACTCTTAATACCACGTTTAAAGAAGCAGAAGGCCTCATCAGTAATTTGAAACCTCAGCCTGCGTGCTAGGGATACACCAGTGCTAAATTTGCCGAGTACTACAAATGCTAGACATGCAATATGCAGTAGGAGCATTATAGACATCCATGGAGATTTTGATATACTCAACATCAGGGTAATGTTCAGATGACAACAGTACCTATAGACATCCTGAAATGTGCAAGCCCATATTTCACATTCTTTCATCATTCCAATGGCAGAACTGAATTTTAACTGTTTTGATGTTCCAAAGAATTTTTATTGTAGGTTTGGAAACTTCACAACTGCTGAATGTTGGATCAATCTCTATTTCTACGCCTTTGTTAGTTAAGACAAATTCACCTACCAGTGTTTATTGTAGGAATAGCATTCATCCACACTGTTCCTTCAGTACCTGCAATTAACCTATCCACCTGCATGCTGATTCTTGGATTGAATCTGAATCCTTGATCTGAATAGTCATGTAAGTGTGTGTGTTAAAATGTGATATAACCATACTGTAAATAAAAGTATGAGGAATGATCGCTTGCTTTCTGTTCCCCTTGAGGCCTCTTTTCTCTGCAGAAGTGCATTCACTCCACTCAGGATAGCATAAAGAGGTCTTACTGGAAGTGAGAATGGGATACAGAAACTCAGACATTTTGCAGTGGCTCCTCACTTTGTTTTTGTATTTTCTCTCCTGAATTCCATTTTCCATTGCTCAGTTCAGGTTAGAGGAAGAAAACCTCATGAATCAGAACAATTCTCTTCATGCTATTAGCATACTCAAATAGTTGCTATTCAGGTCTAGGAGTGTGCATTCAGGCTAGCCCAGTGAGCCACCAGAGCTGGCTGGCAGGACCTCTCCTAGTGCCCCTCCTGCCTCAGGTCCTACCATATCTCCTTTGTCAGCAATGGCCAACATTCATTGAGCTTATCCTGGAAAAATGGCAAAGTCCGCTCTTTATATTTCTTTCCTCAGCCTGTTGGGTGGGGAGTCCATTTCAGTGTGTTCATGGTCAGGGGGAGGCCGCTGTGATATCTGGCTGTCTCAGTCTGTGTGTTGGATACCTGGAATATAAAATGAACAGCTGTAGCTGCTGATCATGAAGTTAAATGCAGCATACTAAGACCGAGAGAGTAAGAAGCTCAATGGGAAATTAATTCTTCTCGGTGAGAGAAGAGACAATGGATTCCTTATTACTATTCCAGTGAAAATCGGTAAATCTTTCAGCATATCCCTATATGTTAAAGTATCATAGAATAGCTTTTTATGTAGCTTTCTAATTTCCTTTAATTAACAACAYTGTAACTAAATTAAAAGACAATACTCAGTTCCATTGCTATTGATCTACATTGTCAGGGCCAAATAATATTAGACTATGCCTGTGAACATGATGAATGGAGATCAGGAAAAACATTGTTGTTACAAATGTACAGCCTGATAAAACTTGACTTGTAGAAAGACCTGCTTCATCACCTGCAGGGTTTTGGGGGGGGGAGGGTGACTTTTCATTATAACATGCTGCAGCAGTTGTGGTGCTTGGCCTTTTTGGGGTTATCTCCAGTACAGTCCAGGAAGTCTATGGCATCGTGGCGGCTTCCGCCTCTGGTGGCTGATGGTCAAGGCAGCTTCACCAGGGGGGATGTGGAGCCACGGGTAATCAGAAACCGCAGCAGAGGGAGTAGGTGGTATCTGAAAAGTGAAAGCAGGTAGATCTTGCTTATCTCTTCAGTCATGTGAACTTCTCCTATGTGAGAACTGACATTAGCAGGATCTTTTCTGGAAACTGGCAGTGAAAGTAATTCAGCTTTTTTCCAGGTATTCTTCAGGCAGAATACAGACTATTTTGACCATGTTAAGGTATTTTCATCACCTTTTCTTTGAACACTACCTTGTCTCATACTTTGGAACAAGGGTTCAAAATTTGATGGTGATATGGCTCTTTGTCCCCGCAGTGGGTCGTTTGGTATCCTCACGAAAGGCTCCCTAAATGATGCTAACTTGCAGATCTTTGACTCGTTGCACTGTGCACATGCTCAGCTGCAAACTCCTGAATTTTACCAGTTGCATTTCCAGAAGATTCCAGTTGCTCCGCGCATGCTCCAYGGCTCTCTGCAATTGCAGCTGTGGGTTCCTGTCTGAGGATACAGTTTCATGATCAGCATAATTTGATCTAACTGTGGGCTGCTACCCAAAAGCGATGGCCCCATTTTCTGGGATCCCCAACCACAAGGTCTGAACTCCTCCTTTGCATCAGATCTCACAGCTGTACAATTACTGAACAGCTCATGGGGCTGACAAAAAATGTTTCTATTTTTTTCTTTCCTCTGTTTTTCAAGGTCAGGGCCAGTCCCAAATATGTGAAGCAAGGGCAATATGCCTGCCCCTTGTTTCCTCTCATTGACTGCTCTGTTTGGGCTCAGAGCACAGAAGGAGAGAGCTGCTGTGCTGGGATGCAGTGAGGATACAGGCCAGACCTGTGGAGCAGAGGTGTTGCTCAGGAAGATTTACCGGAGACAAAGCAGAAAAAGGGCTGGAACTGAGACTTGGGGTAGGCAGATTTTGACTGTGTAGGCAGAATTATTCTAATAAAAAGAAACCACCTGGCCAAAGAAAGCATACCAGATGCATCAGTTGGCTGCATGAAAGGTGCGAGCATTGAGCTCGTAGTTGTGCTATCATCCCACTTCACATAAAAAGCCCCTGTGCTGAACTATGCACAGGAGCTCAGCTCCAGCCAATGCATATGACAAACATGACCCAGGAAGAAACACTGAAGTCAGTTGTGTAATATACATTCATGAAATAATACATGCAAAAAAAAAAAAAAAAAAAAAGTGCTAACTAAATAAGAACAGTAAACGATGTCCAGAGTGTTGGGTCTGTAGACACTTGCCTAGCATATGAACCACCTGAGTATACAGTGTCAGTCCCTGCTGTACATAAGATCTTGATAACCAGCAGTAACAAGATGAAATTGGAAATGATCATTATTAATTCACTAATATGTACCAAAGGTACAACAAGTGCTTTACAGGTATCTCAGAAGAACAAGCCTTCCATGAAAAGCTCATGTATTTAACGTAAAGAGTCTGGGAAATGTGTCTGACATCCTGTAAAGGGTAAGAGGAACRGGGTCCATGGTGCTGACGGGAGCTGTTGTTTCCTGAGAGTAATGCTTTTGAGGTTCTATCTTGCTTTAAAGYTCACTATCTGGACAAGCCAAATAAAACTGGATGCCTTTATCTACAACGGAAACAGCGTGCATTTGTGATTTCCTGTGTGCTCGGAGATATGTAGGGCTTCCCGTGATGCCATCTGTTCAGGGGCTTGAAGCTGTGCAGGGGCTGATGGCCGTCAGTAGCGCTCTTCCCAGTGAGAAAGAAGAGATATTCTGAAACTTTGTTTTAATTTGGAGTTCTCATTTGAGAAAGCAGTGCTCTGTATGCCAACTGTTCAGTCAATGTTGTCAGTTACACTAGAAAAGAGGGTTGGTTAACTCTTCCATAATATTCTTGTTTTTTCCTACATAAATTCATCTATTCGTAACAATATTTTATAGAAAATGATTCCATGCAATCACTCTGATTTCTAATGGAATGTAAGGGAGAAGTACCTTTTATTTCCTGTATGTATGAAATCACTGCCATAGAGAAATAATGCACACATACACACAAAACCCATAGGCACTGCAAGAAATACAGCTTTCAATATATTACATAATCTAATTTAGAGGAACTCTGAGTACAAAGGCTCGGCTGGTGTGATATGATTTGAGCATATGAATATAAAGAAATATTAAAAGAAATGGAATTAGGTAGCTTATTTATGTTCTTTTCTTCTCAGTGCACAGCATCATTATCATTTTATCAGGACCCCCTGACATTCCTGATGAAGTGTGAGCAGATTGACTCACTGGAGTCAGACCCCAAATCAATTTTCACTCTCTGATGTTCRTGGACAGCTGTGAAACTTTCCAGTTGATGCCGAGATGTCTTCTGGGAATACTACAAGGAGTTCAGGAAAGCCTTTTTTCTTTCTTTCTTCCTTTTCCTCTCTCTTTGCCATGACGTCTTATTTTATAGTGGAAGGACTAAATCTCAGCATGGGAAACATGAGCTTGTGATAAAAGCAAAGATTAAAACCAACAAAAACAACTTTCAGAATTTTTCACAATCTGATCTATCATTAACAGCAGTGAATTCAGGATCATTCAAATTCATGATCATTTTTGAGAAGGGGGATGTGAAGGCAATTCAAGCAGTTAAGTCTTCTGTCACAACACAGCTTACCTCAGATCTCCACTTTGTTATAAATGAGACCTGTTTTAATGCTATTTGATAGCCCATATAAGTTTTTGTCAGTATTCCAGATGATTGTATCCTTTGTAACAGTTCTTAATATCTGCTAATGAAGAGTCCTTTATTGAATTTCTGCAGTAGAGAGAAAAAGGATAAGATGTTTGGAAGAGATGTTATGGTTTCAGCTTTACCTTCAGGCTATGAGTTGAGTGTCTTGCTGTCACTCTTTTGTAGTCTGTCAAAAACACACTCCTACTGAAAACAACTGTAAAAATGTACTGTCAGCACTAATATTGTTACAGCTAAAAGGAAAACACACACAATAAGCTTGTGTCACCAAAAAACTGCAAAGCATCTGGGCACATTATTGAAACCTGTTCAGTTTCTAAACAAGGACACCCATATATGTTAAAAATACAGTGCTATCCGCACTACAGAAAATAACCATAGTTAATACCTCTACTCAATGTGACCACTATCTCCCTAGTATAAATAAAGCATAAGTTAAATATTTTATTGTAACTAAGACCTCCAACCATAGTCATAGCCTCAAAGCTACAATCAGGTTAGCTCCAATACGTAGTACAGTACACAGCCATGTTTAAACAATTACTTAAACAAAACATATTGTAACCAGAGCCTCCAAAACTGTTGGCTTTTCTCTTCTTCCTTTTTTTCCAATGTAGATGAGTCTCAAAGGACAAATGCAGTTGGTGAAGACTGAGCTGAGGTTGGTATATAAGGGTAGAGAGAAAAGCCACTCTCTCTCTGAAGAAATGTAAACAGATCTTAAACTTGAAGTTGAAGGCATCTTTTTTTTTAAGCAACAGGGTGAGATAATTTCCCAGCTGTTCATTTCCATCAGTAATTCATGAGCAAAGGCAAAGAAAACACTTTTCAGGAATGCTTCTGTGCCCAAATAACAAGACATTATTGTAATTCAGAAGGATCTCAGGACAGGGAAAAATAAACTACTAAGTCTGTAAAATGCTATACAACATTATAAATACTAAAAGCTGCTTTTCACATCCAAGATTTGCCGAGATTGTGATTAAAGGTTGGTAAGTGTTTTTTAGTCTGTTGAGACTCAACCTCTTCTCTCCATATTTCTCTTGTAATTGTTGATATTATTCCCAGCTAGGTTATGAAGGCATTTTTCCTTCCTCCTCTGCTTCTAGTGCAAGTTATTTTTAARGGAAAACCTAAACTAAAAAGTCTTCACAACCACCTCTCTTTCTGATCAAAAATTAGAATCCTAAATTTTAGGTTTTGTCAGAAAAGCAAGGGACAAAATGGTTGTCTTTTTTTTTTTAATTGTGTAACTGCAGCAGCTAGCATGAATTGAAAAGCAGATAAAGCATTTATTAAACTGACCACAGGACTTGCTGAGGAATACTACCACTCACCGTCTGGAGAGGACARATTTTGTCCCTTTCACTTCAACCTTTCAAAAGGTTAAACTTTAAATCATTTCAGTGTACTATCTGATCTCAACAGCCCAATTTGCCCTACTTACACTCAAGGGGCAGAAGGACATCTGCCCATGTCTGGAATGAGGCTTGGGAAGGCTGCTGTGGGGCAAGAGATGTGATTTGAGCTGCAGCTAATCCTCGCTCACTGTTCTAATCATTCAGACCACTGCAGGCTTTTGGGTGCATTAAACAGTATGAAGCTGGGGCAGATTTCTGGTGCCAGCTGCAGCATTTTTCATGACAGTTCTGGGTGGCTCTTGGCCTTTGGGGCGCCTTGGAGCTCCTTGCACTGGGACAATGTTGCTGGGATGACCAGGCATTTTTCCTGTCAGTATCAGGGTGACAGTAAATCAGCACATTCAGTGTTTCCTTCTACAGAGGAGTGCCTCCCTGCTGCTCATTCACAAGAATGCTGGGAGTCCTGATAGTATGAGCGAAGCCACCTTCTCCGTCATTTGGCATCCAGGATTGGCGACGGTTTGGTCTCATACATGCAAGGAAGGCTGTAAGAGAAGTTCATCTGCTGCACCTGTTAGAAAAAAGTCCTGAAGGCAAGCAAAGATGTTGGAACGATCCCTCATGTCACACACAGTGGCACTTCAGGAATGATTTCATATGCCAGCCAGACTCCAGCTTCCCTGATTCCTTAAAGTCTTGTCATGATTAGCATATGCAGTGTGGCACAGACCATGAAAAACTGAAGACCACTGTGAAGACCTGTGCTTGCAAGTGGATTTAGGGTATTGCACGTCGTTTTCTTTTTGGTAGGCTTTTTGGCTTGCTTATTTGCTTGTCTATTTTGGGCTCATTTCATTCCTTCCTTCCCTCTTCCTCATGCCATCACTATTTAAGCTTCAGAATGTATTTTCAGGCAATCTGACAGTGTTTCAGACATACTGAAAATATTAATTTACAGTTAGATTGCAACTTTGATTCTGTGGGAGGAAAGGGCAGCACAGACCTGTCCTACTTAAAGAAGAAGGCAAGGGACTAGTTCTGAGTCTGGGACTTTCTAAAGCTACAGGGAGGCTAGAAATCTGTAAATGTGAGAAGCAGATCGTTTCCCATACTACCTCTGCTTATCTCTRCATCGTCCTGCCCGAGAAGAAGGAGTAGAAGCCTGCCAGGCTTGCTGGTGATTCATGCAGTGATTTAACTAGCTTGTGCAGGCAAGGAAGGGAGAAGGTGTCCCTTTTTCTGTCCCAGGCATTTTGAACAAATAGTCTTTTCTGTAGTTAGTTTCAGTACAGAATTAGCCTACAACCTAACTGTCATATAATTTCTGCAACTCTCTGCCCTTCTTCTCTTTAACACTTTTTGTAACCATGCTGGAGTGACAGTGTATGTGCATTAGTATAAAGGGTCAACAACATCATTTCAGCTCAGGCTAAATTCTCTCCTCTATGTTCCTTGTCCAGAGCGATTGTCATGCCCTACATTGGCCCTCATGGCTCACTTTCTGTTGCAACGGCTACATATTTACAGCCACTTACCATRCAAAACCTGGGAGTTAAACTATCTGGAAAACTATCTGGAAAGTAAGTCTTAAGTTAGGAAAGCAAAGAAATATTTTGCAATGCACAGCACACCTGATAGACTCAGACTTCTCATGATTGGTTATGCTACATTAAGGAACACTCAGAAAGGATGCAGCACTCCGTGCAGGTCTGATCACAGGACACCTTTCCCTGAGTCCCCATGAAACAATGACAGGACAGGGTCCAACATAAGAGACTAACTGCAAGATGAGCTAGTTCAGCCATGGTGAAATTCACCAAGCATGGCGAAATTCAGCCAGATTCAATTTCTATGGGCATTTTGGACCAAGGTTAAGCTGTGGAGGTAGAAATACAGGACAATGGAGGTAGAAACATGGGACAATGGCAGTGTAGAGGAGGCTCCCAGAGGAAATAGGGCAAGGCCTTGAGATCATAACATGTGGYTGGACCAGCTGCTGGCACCACATTGTAGAGTAACAAAACACAAAGCATATGAACAGTAGAAAGGTTCAATGGGAAAGCGCCTAACAAATGAAGGCAGCAACAAATGTGAAGCAATTCCCAACCATAATAAATAATACAAAGAGCAGGAGAGACWGGTCTGAAGACCAGAATGTATGATSATCTCTGAGATTAACAGGCTACACTAGGAGAGCAACAGCCTAATAACCTTTTGTTGAGCCATAACTAAGTAAATCTGGCTCAGAAGACAAAACAGGGATGAAAACYWGTAATGAGGAAGATGTAGGAATTTKTATGAGATTTCAAAGGAGGAGTATAAGTTGCCAGAAGAAGAGTCTGTAGGAGATAGGAAGAAGGCAATCTGAACRTGCATTGTCAGAGTAACAGCAGCACACACAATCTCTATAAATAATTCTCCTAGTAAGACAAGATTTTATTTTCAGAAACTGGGAGCCTCCTTATCCAGCCTTGTTATCCAGAATTTGGTTACCAAAATGGGATTATATAGGGTATATACAAAAAGTCTTCTTGACATACCCTTGCTGTTTGACTGACTACATGTGTGTTATCTGTTACAAAAAGTTARTATTTTATAGTTTAAGCATATCCCCTCCAGGCATCACTTGTGTCATCCAYTCACATGACAGCTGCAAGGGATTTTTATTGCAGTGACAGCCACAAAGCAAGGATATGCAGAAAGGTTTGACACAAGCCCTTGATTCATATCAAAGCATGTTGGCTGCTTGCTGATTTCTGAGTAATGCAAATGTTTTGCTTGGTGGGATGAGCTCAACAAGAAAATAGCTGGGTTTCCTAGTGGATAGGAGTTGTTCTGGCTTTGAATTCTGGTGTTGCATCACTTCTATAGCAAAGAATTTTATAATTTAGATAAAACTATTTCTGGGTCAGGAAGAAAGCACCTTTATGTGACATCTACAGAGTATGCTTGAATATTTCTATCTAGATAAAAAGTAGGGATAGATTTAGAAAATTTTGAATAGTATTTATGCCAAAAATCATTCTAAACACCTAGTACTATCAAATTAATGACAAAGTAATGGCACACCATCACATCTAGTACTCAGGCCCTCTCCAAAACTGAAGTTTAGCACAGACAAGCTACTACACACTGCAGACTGGACTTTGAACCTACTAYAGACAATTAGCTACTTTCTTAGCAACTGTTCTGATTTATTCCATTAGCATTTCTTTACTGTTCAATCTCCTATGGAAAAGTAATACATTCGGAGAAAATACAAATATCAAATGAGAAACAAGTTAGACCAAAAAATCAACAAACTGTTGCAGTAATCAGAAGAGGATGCAGCCATAATCTGAAGGGGAGAGGTTGTGTGGYCATGATGCATAATGTTATCAAAGCRTACAAGAAGTTAGCCAAAGCTAGTGACAGAGAGGAGGAAATGCTAAAACAGTCRATCCTCATTTGGCATTGCTGCCTTCCTCTACTGCAAATTGTCATGTTGCATGAGAAAGCTGGAGAGGTTGATGCATGGACAAAAAACACTGCTCGCTATCTTCATCTGGTCTAAAACCTTGTGTACTCATCTGTGAGAAGAGAAGAGAAGAGAAGAGAAGAGAAGAGAAGAGAAGAGAAGAGAGGTCACTGAAAACAAAGTACTTATACCACCCTCTGTCCGTTAAATCATCTCTTCCTTGAGTTTCATTCTCAATGGTATGTTGCATGACTAAAAATTCTTCACAAAAGAGAAGGTAGTGAGTATCATCTCCTGCATTTTCCCTSTGTCCTACAGTGTCATGAAAAGAGCCTGAACTCACCGCACCAGGAACTGGTAAAAACTGCACCCTAAACAAGCGCWACTATTTACTGTCACTATCTGGGAGAGGTGGACTAGAACTGGTCACTACAGAAATGCCAATAAGCCTCTTTGGCAAGAAGGAACTTGACTGTCTGAGGAGCAGGTACCTAGCCTTATTATGAGAAATTGCTGAGGTGCAGAGGGGAGTTGAGGACTGGTGATATTGTCTTATTCAATTTAAACCCATGAACATTATCTGGGAAGCAGCTGAAGAAAAAAAATCTCCTTTGGAGCTGCCTAAATTTTGTCATTTGGAGTAAAATATCACGAATCATTCTTTTAAAGCTCTATTGCTAACTAATCATAYATCACAAGTGCTATACTTGTAATTCAAGCTTCATTATTTAAACCACRCTGGATTCAGCAATGCAGAGCTCATTTCCTGGTCACTCGTCACAGCCATTCTCAGCATGAGCCCGTAAGGACTAACAAACAGATTCTGGGGATTGTCCATGGGATTTAAGGCTACGGAGAAATGAAAATCCTCCTCTAAATCACTCAGTACAAACCCTCTGGTTTCTTAAAAGGATAGAAGACTGCATTCCTCCATGTCTTTTTGTCCACATATAGAAAGGGACAGAAATATACAAACTCCCTTTTGAGGAAGGTAACCTTGAGAGACTGAGATTGGGAATCAAGGACTTGCTTCTGAGATCCCTGATTAAAAAATTCATTCAGCCTTTTTGACTCAGTTTCCCTATTGCTAGACTTGTCCTTCCCCTGATTTTGAAGGATTAACAAGTGAATGATTGCAAAGTTTTATAGAATGCTTCACATGTTTAGCATTATGGGTAACTGAACTGGTACTATGGGGCTAACCATAGTGGGCCCCCTTATGCATTTCATTCAACAGATAATGATTATGGTGTTTCAGAAACAATGCTTAAAAACTCACTTTAAGTTGCATAGCTATCAACGCGAACATCAACGGATGTCTAAAGATTCATTATAATCTTTCCCAAGCATCTTCCAGACTACAAAAATCATCTGCTCAACAAATGAAGGGTTAATTACATGGATGGATACTGGAATGGTAGATGCAAATCCCTCCAGTGTTTGGGGCAATCCTATTCAGAACCAAACTTGCCCATTTTTGTCAGAGGGGAACAAAATATAACAGTGTTTTTATTCCTTTTTAGAGTTTTTCATCTGGAATCTGCTCATAATTTCTCCCTCACACTCTACTCCTATTCTGAAGTGAGCTTGAATGAGCCACAAAATTGCCTGTGTTCTGTAAGAAAAACAGTGTTCCCTGAGCTGTTTAAATGAGAAATGGGGAGGATGAGGCGGTATCTGGATCAAGCCTTCCTCCACTGTTCTACTCCTCCTCACATGGCTTCTTGATAGGCATCTTTTAATGTCCTGCCCCCAGGTAGCTTTTCAGCACATCAGCCCGTCTGTGCTAGGRGTGCTTCCTAACATCTGTTTCAGATTTGTTGCTCCTTTGTTTCCATTTATATCCCTTCTCAACTATTATTTTTCAGGCCAAAAATATTAAATTGTATAGAAAATGTCCGGATAGGTTAAAACTCGTGTGCATGTGAGGTAAATTTTATTTTAATTGTTGTTTTCTATCATATTAAGCACAGGAGGTTCGGTCATTTTATTGACAGGAGAGGAAAGATTTTTACATCTCCATTTAACAGAGCAAACTCTGTTGGCTTGTTACAGACCAGCTCAGCCAGCCAGAAAACATGACAATGTTTTGAGCCTCACCATGTCACACTTCCACCATCAAATCAGTGCTACAGCAGAAAAAAAGTGACATAGAAATGAAGTAATTTCTTATCATAACGGATCTCTTGATCAGTACAGCTCTTGCAGAATGACAGTGCCATGGGGAATTGAATCTTGAAGAGGTCCTGATCTGCATCTTTGGAGCTGGCTTTTAGATTATACCAGGGCTCACATTAGCACGGGGCTGATCAGTGAGTACCCAGGTGCTGAATGAAAATGCTGAAATGAAAATGCTTCTTGTGATTACCAAACAACAGAAATATTTTATGCCATGTTAAAAAAAAATAAGCTGGGAATGGAAGTGCTTAATCATTACAGGTTATGGAAGCAATTAATGCAGTACAAAATGGAAGCTTAATCTTGACCCAATATGATAAACTATTAACAAGTAAAGAAGATTTTAAGCCTATACAAAACAGATAAGCAAACAGTCTTTGTGCAAAATAACCTATATAGTGCAAATCAAGACAACAAAATAAATACAGCTGTACAATCTCTTCGATTTCTGAGCCTGTCCACCCTTTTTTGCTGATCATTATTTCTTTTTTCCTTTCCTGTTCTGTACCCTTCATGTATCTTTTGTAGCTCAGTATTCTATACCTGCTAAAAAGAGAGGCAGGTGGCAGAAGCTAAAACTGGAGTGACTCTATTGCTCTCTAAGAGTCCAAAATATTTAACGTACTCTAAATGGTACATGAAAGTTTAGAATATGGCTTATGCTTTTGGGAGCACAGGTCACCTGGCAGCCGAGAGGAGCAAGCACCATGCTGTTTGCAAATACTATTTTCTTCCAGTGTAGCATRTCTAGTATTTAATCTTTGCTCTGATTGCACTCATTTCTCCAAGCCACACCCCATTCTACGGAGTTAGCAGAGCCTTTGTGTAACTTCTCTATGGGGTCATTTTTACAGTCTAAGTTGATAAGACATCAGCAGAGCTGTCCCACAGACATGGTTTTGGCTGGGTGCAGAGTTCAGAGGCACTGAACAAGCAGAGCAACTTGCTACATTCTTTGGCAGTCGAGCTACAGAAGCATATGGCACTGAGTTACTCACTGGGTGATATTAAAAATGGTATAGGGCTCTGCATTTTAACTGAGTAACTGTACTGCTGCTCATTAAACACTTCAGAAACGTCCATCTTCATAAATATAAAATATAGAATTACCGATGCCAAAGAAAGGCATTATTACAGTTCCTTAAAATGAAATTTTCCAGGTTTTAAAATGCTTGGTAATACTGGGCCGCTGACATCCTTTTTGTGACCTTAAAACAATTTTTGTTGTTTCTTTTAAATAATTTAGTGAGTGATTGCTCAGTGATGATGTTTAAATAAAAACACAATGTGATAGTTAATCTGCGAGACAGATGCTATTAATATTGGTTGAATGTAGTTTCAGAAGTATTCTGCCCAAATCTGAAGTACTAAGCTGGATATAAATAGTGGTGGATTTCCCTTATGTGGAAAATGTAATAGTCCCATTAAGTGTGTCTTCTCTGCAGAACCAGTCAGTATATTGGCCCTCAGCTTTAGCCCAGACGAGGTGTGAGGAGCCAGGCTGCTAAGCTATGGCAAGCTAATGAATCCTCATTAGCTCTGTACTCCCCTAGATATTTCTGTCAGGCTTCTCAGGGTATTTCCCCTAATCCTTTTGTGCTGCAGAAAGTGGAATTGTTCCATAACCCYGTGGGGGAACAGCACCTTCTGGGCACGTGGTGGGAGGCAGGAAGGGGTGAAGGGAAGAACCTCARCAACTTTCAACAGCTGTCCTATGCCAGCCTGCCTCAAACTAATTCAAACAAAGTAATCTGGCTTTGCAGCAACAACTAGAGGTTGGGAATGTCTGTAGGACTTGTGTCTGTGGCACAGCCATGGAGGAGGGAACCTCCAGCCAAAGGGTCTTTAACCAGCAGCATAGTATCTTAAAGGAGTGCAGGTGTTTCARAAAAACCTGTTGTGTCTGTGAGCTGGGTCTTCCCCTGTTGAATGGGAAAACAAAAAGCTGCCTCTAACCTCTCTTTCCAGCCTCACCATCCGGCAGAGATTGCAAGCATCAGAGCAAGGGGTGTGGACAGGATGAATGGAATAAATGCAAAGCTGAAATAAGAGTCAAAAATAACTCCATAGTGAAGATATACTGTTACAAGGGGCTACAATACGTTTGGGTCACTGCCCCRAAGTTGCCCACAACTTCAACATAATTTAGAATAGAACAGATGCCTCTGTATACATACAGGCCAGCAAAATGTATCTCCACGTTCTTTCTGCTCTTGGAGAGATGAAATGTTAGAATTGCTGCTACTTACATTCTAGACTGTATGCACCCACAGCTACATACACAATTATTCTGAAACTGTTCCAGTTAAGTTTCCTATAAAGGGCTCAATTTTTCCTTTTGTCCTTTGGGTTTATTTTACTTTTACAGACAAAATAAAAGACAGATCAGCTAAAGATCTTTGTTTAAATATTACYGGTGTATAGTAAATTTAGTAATACTAGAGCTAGTCCTGGAAGGATGTTAATAAGATTAGTCATATTACCTATACACTTAATAAATTTTTGTTGGCTAGTGCTCTAAAAGTTTGTACTTTAAGCTAGGGAGGTTCCCAACTCAGTATGAAGGGGAAGGTTGATCCAGCATTAGTTACTGCCCCAAGTCTGGGAGATGCAGATTCAGGTTCCTGCCTTAAAACATTCAGGCCACTGTCCCACACAGGCTATAACACAAGCTCCTCCATGCTAGGGAAGTCGTTTTGCCCAGGACTCCCACCAAAAGCAGCACTGAGCAGAGGAAGAAGAAAATATTTCATTCCAACATAAATATGTCTCTGCTTTAGGATTTGATTGTTGGTGGCACTGATGCTTCTAGTGGCACAAAGGAAAGAGTTACATCAGTTTAGGATGAGAGGAAGGAAGGTCTGCCTCTTTCAGGTTGGTGGCAGTATTTTGTGAAATGGGAGCAACTGCTCCCCTGTGCCCTGCCAGCTCATCAATAAAACAGGGCCTTAATACTCCTCTTCCCCACAGGACATTTGAGGATGGACATATTGCTGCTCCAGAGGCACTCCGGTATAAGAGATACATGAGTATAAGCTGAATTAGGCCCCCACTGGGAAAGCTGACGAATGTATTGTTCATCAACGTAGTGTYGCATCACTTTTAGGTTATTTAATCTTTTCTTCTTTCCTTTCAGCTCCTTTTAAATACTAGGATGATTCTGAAAAAAATGCTAAATATGCAAAACAAAGATTTTCAGTATTTTAACATTTTCTATTTTTTCCCAGTATTTTGGCCAAAGGTAGGCCCTTAATCAGACACTGACCTTGTCATGACCCTACAGAAACACTGACATATTTCACAGAATTTATTCTCTAGAAAATATATTCTCCAAGTCAAGTGGGATGGAAGCCAGTTTGAAAGTCTCTGATTAAAGCCTTTAATTTTAATCTTTATCAATAAAGATGGTGGTACTTAGGATAGGTAGTTGCACTGTTGAAAGCTGGGACAAGGCAAGTGTTTTTGGAGAATACGTCCAGATTTTTTCTCAGTCAAAAAAGCTGGGAGTCTTCCTGCAGTGACACACTTAGGACTGTTCTAAAAGAGCTACCCGTGGTATCGACAAGGGGATACAATAGCACACTGCATGTGCTAGAAAGGTGATAATGCTAAAGAAATTGGGGACACTCTGATGATGTAAGAGGGAAAAGCAGAAAGAACGAGACCAAAATAAGAAAAGGATAATTTAGTTTATAAGGAAAATACCTTTGAGGTATATTACTTTGTATAAATGTCTCCAGAGTTCTGTGGTGAAGCTCCCCTGAGTTTCTAAAATCTTGTATTTTCGTGATAAACAACAATACAATATAGCTAAATTTTATGTCTCACTGATTTGGAAATAGTTGCTGCTTTTTGATGCTCTGATCTTGCCTCAAAATCTTGTAATACAGCACCTCCACACACAGCGAAGTTAAGTCTTCTGCCATTAGACAGGTTTCCTTAGTCGCCTTTTACAGTCTTTCAACTCCTGGTCTGAAAATCACAGCTTTAAAAAATAAGACCATATTTTTCAAGTGCAGGAGTTGGTGGTTAAAATGGGTGAATCATATTTAGCAAATTGATGAAGAAAATTGAATGAGAAATGTGTTGTAAAACTTGCTATATATAAACATTACAGAAATATGCTAATATTCAATACATACATGGTACAGCTGGTTGAATTGTTGCAAATAATACTTACAAATGAAGCTCTTCTTTCTGCCAGGGAGTCAAACTTAATTTCTACAAATATATTTCTCATTTATAATATGTACCAAAGAGTTTATATCAATTGATTTTACATGGTATTCACAAACTATTCAGTATGACTAATGCCTTGCATTTGATTATCATTCTTCCATTGCTGCTCAAATAGAGGATCTGAAATTCCTAGTAAGTTAATAAAGGCAACGTACTTTATTTTTCGTATTGTAGCTTTTGTAGCTAATAATTATTAATAAAGCAATAACTATTTATTTATTTTTATAATGTTCCTAAACTACACATACTAATAGCAATTCATGTTTTTAACAGTGTTGATTCTTCATGTACAATCTTCTAGCTTCATTTTGTAACACAAACATGTTTTTAAATAATTTGTGTACTTCCTAAAAAGGTTCATATTGGTGTGACTCATTAGATAAAAATTCAATGTTTTTTCATAACTTGCTTGACAAACAGTATCCAGCTAACATAAGCAACAAGTTGGTCTCTTAAAACGTTTTTTCCCCTCTCTTGCGATGCATTTCAAAGCCATTAGAAGCTAATCTGACAACATTTGTATATGACATGGTTGTCAGTAGGAAAAAAAAAAGAAAGGCATGGGAAAGCAGTGGGAAAAAAYGAAAATAAGAAACTTCAATGTATTTGGGAACAGCTGCTAGTGAGGTACATGTGTGTACAGGAAACACATTATACTAAAAGATCAGAATTTCAACAGAGCTGTGATAATACTTTACAGGGTACCATGTCTTTGTTGTCACTGTATTTACAAAGAGAAATCTAGAAGATAGAAGGTAGATAAAGCAGGCTGCAACTAGAAGGAAAATGAAAACTTCCAGGAAGAAGATTGAATTAGGAGTCCATCAGCAATAAGAAATTAAAGCCCTGTTTTAAGAGAGTAATTAAGAGCATAAATGATACCACTCATTCTGAAGCAATAGCTAACACATGCCAAAATCTCATTTCAAATGATTACACAGAAGTCTGAGAAGTCACCCTGAAGTTTTAGCACCCACTTCTAGTGCTCTCCTGGGYAAAACCTAATGACTGAAACTGTATGATGGGCCAGTGRCAACTATAAACACAAGATCACAAAATATTTTTCAGTTATAGCCTAATCAATATACCATTTTTGCTTCTAATTTTCATGGCTATGATATATGATAATCATTGCTAYGTGGAATTATTTAATAATATGGAGGCATTTTCTTCTTTTACATAATTATATGGTCCTTATTTGGACGATCAAAACAAACAAACGGTTTGTAAATGCATCACATTGGGGGTGGACTAACAGTGAGGCATCGACAGTTTGTTTCACAGTGTTAGAGTTGCAAAAGTATGGTGTTCGGAATAGCCTGGAGGTGGGGCTTACCACGCCAAGAAAAGACTGAGGATTTGTCTAGCAGATTTAGCTACTTACAAAGCTGAAACTGTCAATAACTTACCACAAAAAATGTATTTTTTTAATAAAATGGTTGAGTTAACAAGGTTGCATGTGTCTTAGTGCTGTAAGGTACATTTTGAAAATCCACTGAGTTGCTCAGCTCTCCACTGTTGATGACAGCACACACCTCTTTGAAAAATCACCCTGTGTGCTTTGCATATGTTAGACTTCTCTCGCTCCATAGTCTCCTAGAGTGTATTGTTATTGCATTTTTGACAGCTGGTTCACATACCAATAGTGATGTAACCCAGCTGACCTTATACCCTTTGCAGGTCATGCATGATCCTTATATTCACAGTTTAATAAAGCTAGGAAACAAGACTTTCAGGAAAACACATCCTTTCTTGGGCAAAGTGGGTTGCATCAGCTATGAACTGATTTGATAATATAATGGAAACAGCAAAATATCTATCTGTGTCCTTTTTTTATGATGGTAAATCACCATGTGGATTTTGATTCCAGAATATCTAGGAAAAAACAGCGGATAAGGCAGGTAGTAAGTGACTCTCATTTCGACACTTGGTCACTTAATTTTAAATCTTTTAAAACATATTATTTAGCTATTTGTTTTGCTTTCCCTCTCCAAAAACACAGTAATTTGCCAAGTTCAAAAATTGTTGAACAGGATCCATTTTGCTACTGTTAAATGGCTCTCACTTACCAGACATTCACATCCAGCAAAGGGCCACAAAGATGGTGAAGGGACTGAAGCCTCTCTCATATGAGGAGAGGCTGAGAGAGCTGGGACTGGACAGCGTGGAGAAGGGACAGCTGAAGGGGATCTTACCAGTATGTATAAATACATGGTGGAAGGGAGTAAAGAAGATGGAGCCAGATTCTTTTCAGTGATGCCCAGTGAAAGGACAGGTGGCAAAGGGCACAAACTGAAATATAGGAAATTCTTTCTGAACATAAGAAAACACTTTTTCATTGTGAACATGAATGAGCACTGGAATAGGTTGTCTAGAGAGGTTATGGAGTCTCCATCTTTGGAGATATTCAAAACTCAACCAGACACGGTCCTGCRCAACGTGCTCCAGTTGACTCAGCTCTTAGCAGGGGACCAGACAACCTCCAGAGGTCCCTTCCCACCTCAGCAACTGTGATTCTGTGACTCCAGACTGACCAAGAATTTGCTTCAATGGGTCCTCTCCAATCACTTTCCTTTCTCCAGCTTTTTTTCCCCCCATCTATCTTGGTGTTCTGTTTTCTGTCAGCTATTTCTCATTTTTTTCTCTGGTAATGTTAATTAAGGTTGTGAGTTCTTAGAATGCTTACTCGAAGGATTATGTCAAGTGATGTGCAAATACGTTGCCTTCTTTTGCTGTAAATAAAAAGAAAAATATAAGATTGGATTGACAGAGATAGTTTCAGCTGCGTATCAAGAAATAGCATGGTAGGCTATGACTGCTCTAGACCAAATTTTTACTGAAGTGGAATAATGGATTGTGTTCAAGTGCCTTGTCCCTCTCTTATGCAATTATTTTAACTTTAAGAATTTTTAACCTTTTCCTCTGCCTCCTTAGCATTTTATTTTACTTGTTTCTACCATGATTTGAACTCATTTTTGTCATCCTACTGAATGTAATCATTCACTTCAATTCCTGAGATGTTAAGCATCCCAGTAGCACCACTAGAATGTGTGAAACAGCCTTTTGCCTGGAGTTGTCTAACTGTCCGAGTAGAAGGGAGGCTGCAAGACACAAAAGAGCAGTGACAAGGAAAACCAAAAAGAGAGGAAAGAGAGCCACCATTCAGTTTCTATTAGCTTAGTGCACTGCACTGATTCAAGATTCTGCTGACTTCATTACTGYGTAACTTACTAGTAAGTAGAACCGATATCCCTGCACTCTCAATGCAGTAAAATTGCTTAAATGCCAAAATAATTCAGCAGGCTCTGCCCACTTTATTTTTCCTCAGCTATCTGGTTGTGGAGGTGTAAATACTGTAACTCCAAGGGGATTTTAGGGATCATTAGTGGCACARAGCTCTGAACACATGAGTGATGCCTGGCTGAAAGCCTGTGACTGATTGGTAGCCACAAATGTGGTTTTGAACTACAGAATGAGAGTGAGATCATCATCATTAGGAAGGAAAAGAAAGATGGAAACAAGATGATTTTATTCGCAGGGAATTCAAGGATTTGTACTTTTGCTTTTAGTTTATGCTGCTGGAAGAAAGTTTTGAGAAATCTACAAAAAAATAGAAAACTCTAAGGCTAGAAAGAGTGATACAGCAAAGGGTAACACTGTGAAAATTCACTGATCATTAGTTAATTTGTTATTATGTTCCTATTAGTGAAGCCAGAAAGATGGTTTTCAGCAATATTTATTTTACTCAACTTATAAAGAAAGTATAAATGTGAGCACTAGGGAGAAAGTAGCTAGCAATTGACTTCTAGAAATAATTTCCGGTCACAACACAGTGTTTCTCAGTCACTTTATGAACTGTTTAAAAAAATAACCTTCTACCAAAATCACAGTATATAAAATACTTGTCTATGTGCGGAAAAACATCTACACTTTGCATTTCATTCTATATGGTAAGCTGCTTAAGCTCAACTTTAACCTTCAGAGCATGACAAACAGCTGTCTTTTTATTTTATTTTATTTTTTTAAAAAAAGCATTCTAAAACTAAAGTAGGGAAAAAAGAATGAAAGAAATAATTTCTTTTATTTGAGAAAACAAGAAAAAAATAAATTAGGGGAATGAATGAAGTTTCTTTCAGGCCATTTAAGGGTTTTCTTTATTAGTTTACTTTATCTCCAGCTTCATTCACTCTGTGTTCACACATTTCATTGGAGAAAGTTTGCAGGAGCAACAAAATTGCAACTCCTCCCTTCCAAAATAATAGCGCAAAGGCAGCGAACCACTACAGAAAAGAATAGGTTATTGTATTGGAAATGAGGGTCTTGCCTGAAGTCAAAGAAAAGCTACACTGAATCAGAGACCATTGGTGACACTGGACCRAGCACTGTATGCTGTTGAGTTAAAACACTCTAATTTCAACATAAATCTGAAACCTATCCCAGCCTTTAAAATAGTTTGGAAGTGTTTAACAGTCTGATCCTGAATAAGGTGTTCAGAAAAGACATCACTGAAAGCCCAGGTTTTCATTTACCTCTCTTTTCTTTTTCTCTATCCATTCCATCTGAACCTCAGAACAAAATTTAAAGGATATAAAGCAATACAGATGATATTGAACTCCTAGCAAAGTCAAGCTGCTGGGTTTTGCTCTGCTCTACAGGCAGGGAGAGGATATATAAAATGGGGGAAGGAGGAGGAGGGTTGATTTGTTCATTTAAAAATTTAAATTTTTGAAGAGGAAATTATGGGATCTTTTGATGTGAAAATGGAAGCTGAGATGAATGTGTATTTGTATGAGAAAATGGCTTTAATTTTTGACTTTGGACATTGTCCAGAACTTCAAAATGAAAACATAGAATTGTAAACCATTCTAGAATTTGCTAACAAAATTTGTAACTGCTCTGAATTAGGGCACTATAATATCCTCTTTATGTCTTTGTCTTTTAGTTTAATTAAATTGGCCTCCTTTGGAAGTACTCAATAGGCTATTGCACAAATTATTTACTGGGTCCATTTGCTGTAGAGCATGAACAAAATAACATACCTCCAGAGTCTCTGGCATTTTATTTTTCTCTTTTCCATTTTTAACTCACTGGGACTCACCAGCACAAGCCCAGAAGCTCCCTCCTCTTCTGAGTGAGCAAAAGAGATAAAGGATGCAAATCCCCTTCAGAGCACAAAAATGGGGGAGGGAACAACAGCTTCACTAAATCGTCTCTGATCTCTTCTAAGGGATTTGGAAAGCCAAAGTAGGGGGTAGCATCTACTGCCCCTTTCCTAGGCTAGACGAGGGGATATTTAAGACAACAGCTTTACCTGTCTTAATGCTAAAACAGATTGTGCTATGTCCTTTGTTGTCTATGCAACGCTAGTGACATGAATGATGCCTTGGGCCTTGCATGCAGAGTTCCTGCACCTGGCTTGGTGGGAATGCATATTTAGTGCTCTCAARCTCAGAGCAGCAGCTTTGCCACATGTGCGGGACTTGACTCCCTTTTGAAAACTCAGGGAAACTTTACACAGTGCTAACAGCATGGATAGCACTGCGCAGGCAGATAAAATGTAACTTATGAACACATTAAGATCTTGGCAAGTCAACAAAGTAATTTAAAAAGCTTTTAGCATAGATGAGGATCAGGACAATGATAGCTAAATTGCGTATCAGCCTCACCCCTCCAACTGACGTGGATTTGGGCTGATTGTCTGCTCTGGAAACCTCAGTTATGAAAATGAGTCACAAAGAGCCCCCACCTTTGCATAAGCTGCTGCCTAARCTTTATAACGCTGGCAAGCTGAGGATGCTCAGCTCAGTGAGCTGAGTTGTCAGAACTGGCTAAACTTCAGTCCTTGCAGAGTGTTCATAAGCCTGGTAAAAGGAAGCTTTCTAGGAATAAATTGCATCATTGCCTTAGATGACTGTTGGCACTGGTCTTCCCTGAAGCCATTCTTGAACATAGCGTAAGGCTTCGCTGTAATAAAATAGCAGGGCTACATGTTTCATTGCCTTGAAGTCAGCTACCAATTCTGCACCCTCYCAGGCTGGTAACAAATAAGGACTAACTGTCCTTTGAACTGATTGCAAATTTGTCTTATACACAATAAGCCAAATTACCAGCATGCAAAGCAGTAGGCAATTAATACYGGGTGACAGGTAAAGGAAATGGCTGTATAACGAGGGGAAGGCCACACTAAGAGAGCAGAAAGTTATCATCTTTCAGAGTTGCCTTGGTCAGAACCAAATATATAAATAGAGAATAATGAATGAATAATGCAGGTGGGACTGCCGATGCTCTGATATCATCAAGTTTTGTCATGTTCAGAACTGCCACTATCAACACCTACGGTGAAGAGATTGATTTATGTCCAGTCAATGCACTAGCAAACTAATAGTAACAATATGTTTTCCAAATTGGTCACTATGGAAAATTTGGCTTTATTACAAGTACTGATTGCTGGACCTGCTAGCATCTTGAATCATGGGATCACAGGCTGGACTCTCATAAATCACATTGTATTGCTGATTTTATACCTATAAATATACCTATATTGTGGTTGTAATTTATGTGTCAATTTATATTTATTCCCATATTTGACATTATTCCTCAGTTTAAGGAAGATTTATCTTTGTTTCCAGTGTGATTTTGACCTTAATAAAGATTGTCTTACTACAAAGTGAATTATTAGTATACAGACTTCTTTGGCCAAAGGCAGTGCTCAGAGAAATATGACCTACACTTTTAAATCTTTTGGGCTCTTTGTTTTCTGAGTTCACCACAGAGGGTAAGCCACACAGCACAGATCTTGTGGCCAAAACAGTGGCAGGGAAGGTGCCTTTAGGGATGTTTAATCTTTGGGAAATCACCTTCCAGGGTSCAGCACAGCCCTTGGGGTTTGTCCTGTGAGCCAACATGGTGCCCACACCAGCCTTGCTCCCACGAACCCTCAGCGTGTACCCCTGCACTTGTACCCSTGTACCTTCTCCACTTCTGAGGGGATTCAGAAAGCAGTTTTACAGCTCCTTACAAAAGCCTTCATTAGCTGCAATCCTGAGACATTAGGGCCTCATTTATTGCAAMCAGAGCTGAAGGGAATTAAGTACTGTGGTCAGTGAAGAGGATTCTTCTCATTAATTTTATCCATTATAAAGCATCCATTTTTTTCTAGAGGGAGTTTACCTGTCTGYCATTTGAAAGTGGCTAAATTTAGGCAAAATCCTCAGAACTGGCATTTCAGAGGCATTGAACGCTGCAACCTAAAGTCAGTGGAAACTTCAACAAGGTGAATTGACCAGAACAAGGCCACTGAAAATTTACTTTAACTGTCCCACAATAGGCTGAAAATGCAAAATAAACTTAGGGATAGAGGGGCAGGGAAGAGTGTGTTTGGTTTTCAAGTTGAATTCTAAACAGGAATTCAATGCTTTCAGAAATAGAGTCCAAAGACAGTCAAATATATTATCCAGTAAGAATTTCTCTTTACTSTCATCAAGCAACACATGTACAGCCATGTACAGAAAGAAAAAATGCTGACATCCTTACACTTAAATGACACCTACAGAAAATCATTGTTTAAAGCATTTTAGTCAATGTTATTTTTCAGATGGATTTTTTTGTATTTTTATTGTAACTAAATTATACTTACTAGATAATTCAGAAAAGCGGTTTATTGTCRTACATATTTCTTTTAAGGAAACCTACAAAAGGCAAAAAATAAAAATAAATGTTTCGCAATAAGACTCCCAATAATGCAACGTCACTCAGTTATGCTGTGATCTTTTTAATATCTCCCTTCCATGTGCTACCCTTTTATCTACTTCCTTTGCTCTTTATCATTCCTTTTTGGTTAATTTTAGATTGAAAATATTCTATATGGAGTCATGATGTTCCCTGCTTAATGTGTGAAACAGCTTTTTCTGTACAGCAGAGARTATCATCAAATAATTTGAAAATGTGATTTCCTATTCTCTAAATAGCCTTCAAGGCAATATTCTCTTAAAGCTTGAGTATTTCCAGTAGATTTCCCTGGATGCTGCTCTGAAATCCAAATGGAGTATCTGAGCTGGAGATTTGGACTTATCAATTTTCTTGCACATTAATCATTATACACAATCATATCTAATGTCTCAGACTTTTCTTTCACTTTAAAATTGCCTAGATAGATGTTCATTAATATCAACTATCCATGGAGCAAATATTTTTTTTTCAATTGTACCAATAGAGGAATGCCATTTTTCTCAGAGAAGTTAATCCAGATTTATATTATAACAATTCAGAGCATGAGAATTTGACCCTGTAATCCTAAGTGTTGAAAGATTTCCATCTTTACAACGTGAGGGGTTTTTAGCTATTACTAAGACTCCAGCTTTCTTTTCCTAAAGCTCAAGTTATTTAATATGGATATATTTCTTCATAGAAATACCACACTGTAAATCTGCATTCTATGCAGGCTTAATTTCTACTACTGTGTATACTCTGTCTATAACCTCCACCCAAAGTTGTTTTATTGTATCAGATTCATATCTTCCAGTTCGATATGGCTACCTCTATAGGATGCCAAGCCAAAGACTGCTGATCAAGAAGCATGAACAGTAAGCTAGGRAGTTGTTCACTGCAGAAACAAAGACTAAGTCTCTGGGAAAAAAGGAACTTAAACTTGTGTTTAACTTCGGATTTCTTATGCAACACTTATCAGCAGAKTCATGAACAGGCTGTTCACCTCTGTTCCAAAGGCATGAGAGGGCTTAGGGTATGTAATACTAATGAATCTTTCTCTGGCTAAAATTTTCATRTGTACTCCTGTAAAATGCACAGTTTATCTCCAGAGACAAATATGAGCCTATCATCGTACATTTTTTCTCTATCAACAGCCCCATGATTGCTGTCTAATCTAGATGGGCTTCTCCACTGTGCCTAACAAAACACACATCATAACAGTGAACAATCTCATCAGYGCGCTCTGAAGTTATTCCTATTGACTTCACTCAACCTTGGATCAGGAAAAGTTATTTTTTCCCTACTAGGAAAAATAAGCAACCTTTAGCAATCTACACAAGCTTGAGTTACAAGTACTAAATAATGCCAGCCACACGATTGCTCAGGTAATATGACTGTCTACTATTGGTCCACATTTGTCATTCCCTGTTCATGACTATTGAAATAGAAAAATGCATCTAGCCCAGTAATACAATGATACTAACTCAGCATAACCACTCTTTCAGCTTTAGCAGTATGTGCTAAGCCTCTTAGGGGAACTGGAGTCATAACACACTAAATACTTTATCTCAGCGGACCACAGCCAAGATGTGATTGGTCAGATTTGGACTT
Source organism: Rhea americana (assembly GCF_003343005.1). Classification (NCBI taxonomy): domain Eukaryota; kingdom Metazoa; phylum Chordata; class Aves; order Rheiformes; family Rheidae; genus Rhea; species Rhea americana. The sequence goes on from NW_028185928.1 coordinate 706,054, forward strand.
AGTTCATGTAAATCAGCCAAACATCCATTAACTGTTATTTGCTCTGCTGACTTAAACCACCTGAGGAGCATGACTCTGACACCTGAGTCAGCTTTTCACACCCCCACATGCTGCTAAAGGCAACTGCCTCTGATGTTCTCTCCCTCCCTCTCTCTCTCCCTCCCTCATGTAAGGTAACTCTTTCACAAYGGCCTGTGTCAAATACATACTGGAGATACACCAGTAAGTCTTCTTGCTTTCCCAGCCCACTATTCTTGCTTTTTACTTCGACTTAGTTTGCTGAGGTACTTGTTGAGAACTGCTACTTTTCCTTGGTTTTTGCGATATTCATCTGAGCTTGAAACATGAAGCTTGCCCTTGAAAGAAGGACTTGGTTTTGTTTTTCACCAACACTTGGAAAAAGTAGTTAAGCAAGCCACTGTTTGAGCTAGCTCGTATGGGAAGAAGAGACTTACTAGGCAGTAGAAGTACTTGAACAAGTCCCTGTTAGCAAGTGTGAGTTAACATCCTGGTCCAAAACAGCATAAGGAGAGGCAGCACACTGTTTTCTTTTTCTTTTTTTTTTTTAATTTTATATCATTCTTTCATTCTACTTGTGTTGAGGTAAGCTCAGTCCAGTAGACAACTGGAGACTCACATGACCTGGAGTTTGTACTGTTCTGTTTAATAAACTTTCACAACAAAGAAGATAAGAACACTGCAGGAAASAGAGAACTTCCTCTCTCCCGGTGGGAGGGCTCACACCTCCCCCCAGGAACAGTATACCTAGAACCTGGAGAGCATGCACAGGAGCAATGAAAAAAAGTGAGAATCTGTGCAAGAAAAAAAGAATAGAGGGAAAAATGAAGAAAGGGGATGTTATTCACAACAGTGAAATTCTGCAGGTGGAGCCAGGCTGACCTGAACCTGTGAGCTATATGGCTTTGGCCTCAAGGAGTAATCCTCTGCAGCTGTAAGTCAGACTTACTAAGCAAGGTGAGAAATGCATCACAGTTTTACATTAGGAAATGTCAGCTCTTCAGTATAAGCTTAATGGCTGTTCTAATTTGTTCACATTACATTCTTATTAATGATCTGACAATTAGAGGTCCCCAGTTCAGGGCAACATCAAGGCTGATTTTTAACAGGGAGAGTAGTATGAAGTAAATAAGCTTGACTAGTCAATGTGCTGAAAAGTTTTCCTGATTTGGGGTCTAGAGTATTCTCACTTGCTAAGGCTGCCATTATTTATGTAATTTATAGATTTTTTTTATGTTGACTCTCATATCTTTARCAATATTTATTCATTTTTAAATGAATACATACCAATGTATGAATCCCAATACAACTAAGTAGTGAAAAATTTCCTTGCTTTAAAAAAAGTTTCCTACAGCTTTTAAAGGTATACAAGAACATGAATATTTGTTAGTTTATAAATTTAAGTCTTTCAAGTAATTAGGCAAATACATTCCATGTTTCTGACTCTAGACTTTGCATATGGATCTTGGATAAAGTTGAGGACAAGTGCAAAAAATTACAATTTTTATCTTGATTGCAGATGTACTTGTGAGACTAACACCTTACTGAAGCTATGTAGGTCTCAGAATGGTCCACAGATGTTTAGAAAGATGGAAACATTGCTTCCTGAGGAGACTTCAACATCATTATTCATGAATTTTTCTGAGGTAAATGTATTTGCAGTTGGGAAGGGGGCAAGTCAGAGCCACACCTTTTTGTAKTCTGCAAATAATAGAAACCGTGTATGAATCTGAAAATGTGAGCCTTTTTTATTGGTTTAGTGTCATCTAGTCATATATATATCTGTAAACACTGAGTGCTTAATATGCTTCTACTGAGTATTAGCAAGTAAAAAATAAACAACTTTCTCTCAGACAACCAGYATGTTTCTACCCTGGTTCCTTCCGTAGCACCTTCCTTTCCTCTCCCAAATACCTTTCCAACTGACTAGACAAATTCATGGAACCCACATAAAAATAGACAWAAATGAGTGGAACCCCCCCACACACACACCTTTGTTGACAGAAAATAAAATTTAATCTTTTATTGAATTATCCCTTCCTATCCCGCTGAATAAAAAGAACTGCCTTCCCCCTTGAATCTTGTGCAACAAATTAAGCAAGAAAGACTATGATAGAAGAGTTGTGCAGTCACCACAAACAGAAGAACTGTGTGTTTATCCTTCTTTGGCTCTGCATAGGACTCAACACTTTTACTGTGCTGACAAGAACGCAGCGCGGATACTGACTGAAAGGAAAAACCATCCCTATTCTTATTAAAAATAAAAACAGCATGAAGRAAAAGAGGAAAAATGAAATTACTGTAGCTTGGTGGTCCACGGTGCCATGATTTCTTGCCTGAGGCACCAGTCCAGTGTGCACGCAGGCTCATGGGCAAGCAATAATGTTGGCAGCAGGCTGCCGTGTGAACACAGACACAGTGTAGAGCAGAGGCAATAGAGAAAGATCCCCCTGTCTGTGTTTTGTGAATATGTAGATCAGTAGGTCGTAGATGRTGGATGGGAAGAGCAGGTAGAGAAGCAGAGCATGCAGAGGGGCTGCTGGCAGTTGTTTAATCTGTGAGCAGAGGTTTTATGCAGACTCCACTGATACTTGCAGCTAGGAGTAACTGTGCATTACCGTTTGTCCTGTCYCATGGGAAAATATGCAAGGAAGTCGGCTCAAACTTGTTTTACTGGTTGGTGTTCTTCACAGYCTTTTTAGCTTTTTTTCCCTCCTTAGTTTTAAGGCATAATTTCCTGATTCTGCATATGAGTTCTTCCAGCCTGCACACACCCAGGCAGTGGTGGACTCATGCTTGAGGCCTGAGTTTTGTAAGTGTAATTCAGAGTCAGAGGAGACTGATGTAAGGTATAATCTGTCCGACCAGAGAAAGAGGCGCTGTAGCTAGATGGGAGCAGATGACCTCTTTAGTGGCTGGGGCTCTCCAGAGCCTTACTGAATAGGTAGCAGAGGCCCACCAGAACTATGCCTTCATATGGCCCATATGCTTGCTGACACATGATCTCTTTTTTCTTTTTCTTTTTCTCCCAAAATTGTCTGATGGATCTTGATTCCCAAATTAATATGGTTTCCATGTGAGATCTGACCACAAATGCTTCATCGGCTGAGGTAAGCATATATGTGACATACTCTAATCTACTCCAGCCTAGCAATAATCTCTTTTATCAGGAGTTACATCTTACTTTGTGGTCAATATTTATTGATTATCCTAAAATGTTAGATCTGCCAGACAACCCTGGGGCTCAGAAGAGGCTTATTGTCCGAGAGTGCAACCTAATTTTTGTAAATACCAACAGCACAGCTCAAAGATACAGAGGAGGTGAGTGCTTTCTTCTTTCATCTAGAGTAGGCTGGAATCTTATAAATGTGTTGTGGATCTGCAACTAACCACATCAGAAAAAGCGCACTCAAAAAAGGGTAAAAAGGTATTACGTTGCTGGGCCAAAAATTGGATTCTAAGCTTATGCAGCTGAAAGCCATAGGAGAACTGTTTGGCAATAAGGTTTTCCTTGGCTATTTTAGGCACTATGTACATTTTCCATTTGAGGTTTTGCACTCATGTCTTATTGGTTGCACATATACTAGCATGTGTAGTATTGAGAATGATACAGCAAAGATCTGGGAATTTTTACTTTTTCTTGAGAGGAAGGAGAGGGAGAGGACCTGTTCATGCACTGGCTGTAACCAATCAAGTTTTGCATGATGCCAAAAAATTAAACACAGTAAAGCCAGACCCTGTCAGCAATGAGTTGATTGCTTTAAATAAGGGAGATTTCCTGAATGTTTAAATTGAAACTTCTACTATGATTAAAGCAAAGAGAAGTACCAGGATGCTTCCTAACTATTTAGTTCCTAAAATTCCTGTGAGGTCTAGAGATGACAAATTCAATTCTGATGTGCTGTGTTTTACACTCTGCAGGCTGCAGTAAAAGGTAAAACTAATCAAGCTTGTGTTTCCCATGGGCTGTTCTTTAAGATGTTTTCTTATTTAAAGTCATGGAAGTATGTTAAAACCCACATAGACTGGGTGAAGTTTATACAAGGCAAAATGTATTTGACCATGCTTTTGCACAGTGTGCATATTTTGACTTTTCATTATTTTTTGTTTGTTTAATCCTTCATCCTGCTTAAAACTGTATTCCAACCACATTTGTAGGCCAAAGATGGGGAAGAACAGTTTATAACTCTCTCAAAATGTTGCTTAAGACTGCTGTGAGCAGAGGATAGCTTGGTACTGAATAGAATTTCTTCAGTAAGATGTTAAATGCAGTAGGAAAGAAAATAGGCACATAATCAGCAACACATTTTTGTTTAGATAGAGTGAATTTTTCACTTTGCTGATAGTCTTTTTAGGAAAACCAGAATTCTATCCTCAAGACTATATTTTAAAGGAAAGTTTAAGTTCACCTACAGTGATCCTTCCTCAGAGTTTCAAACTGCAAAATGAATAGTTGCATAAAATGTGCATAATTAACCATCATTGTAAAAAGGTGGACATATATATACATTCAACATTTTACATAGCAGGGAAAATCACCAAAATGAACCTTTCCAGAAGGTCTGTCTACATCAGATATTATTTCTGAGCTGACTATGAACGTATTCATCAAACACATTTTTGGAGTGATTATTTTAAAATTTTCTGAAATAAAATGTTTCCACTGTGAATAAATGAAGCAGTACTACTGTGCAACCATATACTTCACCATAAAAAATGATCTCATCAAGATTTCTGTATTTCACCAGAAGAGGTTTTCATCTTTAAATCTTGTGCATCTCGGAAGATKTAAAGCTGGTTTGAATTGCTGTATTGTTTATATTTTCAGAGTTTAGCACTTTCTATTATGATTATTCACTGTGGAGATACTCTTTTCAGTTCATCATTTAACTCTCCACATGCAACTTCTCTGATATGATTTTCAACTTTAAATTTGAGGAGAAGAAAGGGGGAATATATTTTAAAGATTTATTTTATCATAAGTTACGTAGTGGTCCTTTACCAAATGAAGGACAGATGCATGATGCACATCATTCAACTGCCTGGATCATCATTCTGCGAAACAAAAATATGGACATACAAAATTCACATTTGACACGATAACTCAGTATGCATTTGGCTCTGATATTCCCAGAGCACTGCATGCTTGTATTAGGAGATGGCTATAGGAATACCGAAGGAGCCTTTTAGAGACAAAAACTGCTGTCTTTTCCAAATGCAACAGTTTGCAGGCACGAGCACAGATTCCACTGGGCTCCAAGTTTATGTTTTCTCACTCTGGCCAACTTTCGCCRAGCGGCGTTGCAATTAGCAGAGAGCCTGTGCTGCTTCGTTACTGCGGCCTACGTCTTGGTTTTAAATAACACTTTCCACAAACGCGGATTTTTTTTTTTTTTATGAATATGCTATGAAGAGCACCTGCTGGCAAGTGAGCCACAGGAGCCTTTAAAGTTACGCCCCAAGTAGCCCGTGCGGTGAGTGGCAGCGCTGCGCGGCCCCGGCCCCATGCCTGCCTGCCAGGAGCGCCTCGCCGCCGGACGGTCTTTACGTGTCGGTGCGTCTGGGGTCCGGCTGGTTTGCGGGCTTAATCCCCCGCCTCGGGTGAGGAGCGGGTTGGGGCGGCGCGTGGAGCCCACCAGCTTATTTTAAACGATAAATAAATAAATAATAATAATAAAACAAACAATCAGAAATGTTTTGTGGCAAGCGACGGTTGGGTCCCCTTTTCTGGCAGCATTAAATGAGCCTGTTCCCGCTCGGCTAACCCGCGGTCGCCCTCAGCGGCGGCAGAGGGGCTGGTGCTTTACGCACCGCTCGCCGCTGCCCCGTCGCTTCCAACGCCGGCGCGACACAAAACCTCGGGAGGCGCCTGTGCAACCGCTGGGCTGCGAAAAGGCAAAAGCAAACCCAAAGCAAACCCCCCCAAAGCAGGAGCCCCAGCTGCAGACAATTACCGCATCCGCCCAGACTAAACAGGGAGCGCGCGGCCGCCCGGCCCCGGAGGTAGCCGCCGCCGGCCGCGGCGCGAGTGCAGCCGTGGGGCCGCCCGTGTGTGTGCGCGTGCTCCCGCGCGAGGTGCTGCTGCGTCCCCCGGCCGGGAGATGGGCTGGAGGCCGGCAGCATGGCTTTCGGGAGTCTCGGTGAGGGAGAAGAAAGAGGGTTCTGTGTGCTTTGAAGGCTGCGTGCGCCGGGCAGACAGGAAGCCAGAGCTTCTGTCAGTCAACAGCACATGCAAAATTTATCAAGTATATTACTTGACAGAGGTTACTGTGTCGTTACCAGCTAACAGGGCTCTGCCAGAGAATTTTTTTATGGAAGCATGTGCTGTCAAAGGCAAAGTGTCCACTGATTGATTGCCACAGCTGACCTAAACATACAGGGCTCACTGTGTAATAACCCCTTTATCATATATAAACCACCAAATGCTAAGTTCGATAACACTAGTGGTCTCGCTTAAACCCCCAAAGCCAGGCAAATTCAAACAAAGAGCGGGGGGAAATGCCATCCTTGCTTTAGTCACCGCAGCGTGCGGTGGTGTTGCAGCCCCAAGTGAGGTCCCACTGACGGGAAGCGCCGATTGTGCACAGCGTTGCTCAATCCATGGGCTGATCCTTCCATGTTAAAATACATATATTTGACCTTTTTTAAAAATTATTTTCTGCTAAACAATGCAGTGCAGTTAGCTAGGTAAATACCACACAACAGTCATGTGCAAAGAGATCTTCAGCCTGAAAACTGCTTCAACTTTCTCAGCAAATGGTAAACCTCTTTCTTGAAGGAGTTTCCTGGTGGTTAAAATTCCAAAAAAAAAAAAAATAAATAAAAGAAAGAAAGAAAGTAAGTAACATTTACAAAGAGAGAGGAAAAAAAATTTTCCTAAGCTCCAGGCCAAGCTGTAAGATCTCTATCAGCCATAGCAATGCACCATATTATTTCCTTTGGAGATAGAAATATTGGTACAGAAAAGAAGGCATGAATGCTACTCTTGTTGTTGTAAGGTTTGGGGTTTTTTTTAGGAAAGACAAAAAGGCCTGAATGAGAGAGAAGAAGACAATTGGATATAATGTATAATGTTTATATTAAAAGATATTGCTATATTAAAGGTTTGAGGAATATTAGGTTTGAGGGGAGGAGCTACTGAAAACTTCTGCCTAGCTCTAAACGCAGCAGTCTCTAAGACAGAGACCAGTGAAAATTTCAATAGCTAGGAGCCAAACCCTTGTCTCCCTGAGGTCAGTGACATAGCTTACTATAATAAACACACAGCATCAGGCTGAGAGTCATTTCTGATGTGGAGGTGTAAGGTCTCACAGGTCCTTCTGTCATGGTGTTTCCTGGAAGATTGTGATAGCCTGGCAGTTGGGGATGCACAGAAAGATCCTAAGCCAGGAAGAAGCCCTGCAAACAATTACTGACATAAACCACTTGGATTTTGTTGGGTTTATGTATAGGATTGATTTGTTGGTTTAGTGGCCAAGCCAAAACATAGCTTTGGTTCTGGTCAAGCAAAGTATTTGTGCAACCTGAAACCAATAGTTCCAGACTCTCTCAATAGAAGCACAGAGTTAGATCACCCTAACCATATGACAAATCAAACTTCTGTAAATCAAGTGTGAAAAACAACAACAGTTCTATGTTATTAATAAGTACTTTGTGATAACTGAAAATCCCAGCAGAAAAAAAAACGGGACATATGCCCTCTTGCTGCTGCACCTGTTGTTCTCTGCCTGTTTAAGGGAAGCATAGAGTAAGTGCTTCTGTGAACAGTCACAGAGGGAGAGGAGAGTGCTCTCTAGGGATATAGTAACCCTGCTTGAGCCAGCCTCATAGATAGGTAGCACAGATTACTTCAGAGACAARTTATGTCCATATAATTCCAGCAAGAAATAGCCCAGCTCTGAAGGTGAGGTGTTTGGGGGAATGTGGAGCCTTCAGCGGGAGTCAAAGAGCATAGATAAGGTGTTGGGAAGAGCTAAGCAAAACTTTCTGGCTGAAGGAAAAGTGCAGAAATGTCACAGCTGTAAATTTGGGTTAGTATTACCTGTGCAAAATCTCAAGTACGATGGAAAGAATCTACTGCTTCTGGCGAAAACCATATACAAATAGATTTCCATGAAAGCAGTTTCCCCGAGTTTCAAGCTGAACCCAAAATTTAGTCAAGTTTCRGTAAGAATTTCTTTGGTGTATGAGATTCATTGAACCTGTCAGTAGAACCAAAACGTARCTTTCATGAACCCTTTCTGGCCAACCTGTGCCTTTTCAATCCTCCAGCTTGTTCTGCTACTTAGTAATAACAGGAGATACTAATTTTTCCCACTTGACTTTGCTCTGTGGGTAGCTTCTCTGCCAGTTGGCATTGGCAGCCACAAAAGCTGGATTCAGTCGTCCAGGGTTTCTTCTAAAATCTACCAGCCTTCACTAAAAGGAAAATTAAGTCTTACTTGAATGCCCTTAAAAGGCAACACTTCCTCTCTTACATGCAAAGTATAAAACAACAAAATACTTTATTAGGTGATGCAGTGGCATATCATCAGTAACTTGACAACATACAGATACACATAGAACAAGTAATAAGTCAGTCACTCGTATCACAATGGCTCTGGCTACAACTAGCCATGATCTCCTTAGTACAGTGACATTAACTTACAGTATTTGTATGGGCTAATGCTTCAGTGGGTGTCAGTGGGACCTGGATAATAGGCCAATGTGCACTGGAAAATATTGGAACACTGGAGGACACACTTTCTTCCAAATGACACTAAGAAAATTATAGTCCTCTTAGCTCTGTGGGATTCCCCATGTGCTTCATTCATCCCATACTGTTTTTTCAGCTCAAGTCATTAACATACTGCACTATGTATACCCGTCTGTTTTCATTCATTAGTTTCTCACAAGAGATTTTCTCTTGCAGTCTCAAAATAAGAGCTCAGGTTGTAATCAATTTCAGTGCAGTTGCCCCTTTCTCATCATCATTTCCTCCATCTCAGTGAGGAGCAGCCTTTTGTCTACAAATCAACATTCTAGGAGTCGGAAATCTCCTATTCTTTACAGCTGATGTGATTAACAAAAATAGAGAGAGGTTAAAGCTCTCTCCTCAGGCCTTCCTGCCCTCATGACTGCTATATCATTAAATATCTTCTAGGAGGCACTGCAAGTTCTCCACTCTGTCCGGAGAGCTGAAGGCACTGCTGTTCCCTACCTTTTCCTGTAGGCTTTCCTGATAGATGTTAGAAACAGTAGATTTCAGCCATTGTTCTCTAGTAACCCTCTCTTGCCCCTGGAGAACAGCAAGAGAGATTCCTATGCTGTAACAACCATCCTCTCAAAGGCCTTGGCCAAATTTGTCTGAAAAGATTTATTCTTAGTAGCTGCTGCTGATGTTTACCTAACAGAACCCCCTTCTCAGAATAGCCAGCCATTTCATTCTTGGGCCTAGTGTCTTGCGATACCTGGAAGAGAGGACAACAAAGTGTCCTGTGATACGCAGCTCACACCTGTTACCTTTCTTAAAAATAGCCATTGAGTCAGCCTTTCTCATGGTTTCCTGCTGGTGCTCAGTGACATTGTAAATAAACAGCGAGTGACTCTGATGATGCCCTGCAAATTCCTGCAGTATGCATGGAGAATCCCATCCATATGGTTTTAGTGACTGACGTTCTCCTGTTCCAGTTTATTGCATGCCATCTCAGCTTTTGTACTGAAACAACAAATTGTTAAGAGGCTTCAATCCATAGTCTTAGTTCCTCATAGAGGAGATACCTACAAATAATACACATGGGAAATTTCTGCCATGGATACTTGCACAAAACTCCTTTGGAGAGCTCAGTGAATGTATTGTATAGTATAATTTTGAGATGTGATGAGATGCGGAGATGTACTCACTGACCCAGTTTGTCATTGCCTTCCTCTCTTTTGCTTCTTTTTGTGTACTGGAGGACATTCAATCTCTTGTGATCAACCTATTGTCACCAGAAGATGATGCAATGAAGCCTTTCACACGTGTTTTTTGCCCCTGAGTCCTTCACTGCACTCAGGGATATCTCAAGCCTGTTAATGTCAAATTCTGACTGGATGAGCTAGAAGCACAGCGATAAGCAATCTTCCAGACATGGGGGAAGAACAGCAGAGTCTCAGTGGTAAAGGATGCATAACACATTTGGAGAAAAGTCAACCAGTCTGAATCAGTGAACAGCAGAGGGAAATGAAACGATGAAGGAAGCAGAACATTTGGAAGCAGAACAGTGTTTCAGGATCCAAAGCTCTGTGCATCAACATCATCATCACAAAGCAAAAGGCAGAAGGGAAGCCACAGAGAGCTAATAAACAGACGAAAATCTGGCTGAGAGAGGCACCTGGCTCTGCTACAGGTATTGTAGTCACTTTGCACATCTTCTCTCTGAAGAGAGCTTTCTAAAAACATCTCTTTGCGAGATGTTTGCCAAAAATAACATTTTATCAGCAGCACAGCTTGTCAAAACCAGTATTTTAGCTGGGGCAAGCAGTCAGTGTGMAAATAATGTTTTTTCAGGAGCAAGYTCCCCCCCATATTGGAAGGTAAAAGCTGTTAGCACACTGCTTTCACTAAATCCATCCCTTCCCCCTCCCTTCTTTCTGATAAAGTGTTATTTTCATCCATCTCCTCCCCATAATAAAACATTATTTTTGGAAAGTTCCTGCCCTTTATGAGACACTATTTTCCTCAAACAAAACTCCTGATAAAACTCCACTTTCAGCAAGCCTTTCTCTTTAAATTGCCATGGTTCTCACTCCTGATAAAAAGGTGTTTTCTGTTAAGTCTCCACTTCTGATAAAATGTTACTTTTTCCAAACTTCTACTCCTGATAAAACATTCATTTTGCCAAGATTGGCTCCTGAGAAAATGTTATGTTTGGCAAAGGCTGTTCCTGATAAAACATTTATTTTTGCCAAACCTCCACTTCTATTAATTTTTTTCCCCTCAAAATTATTATTATTTCCCCTAAAGCCTCCTTAGAGTAAGATATTGGATATGACACAACAGTGGGTGACAGAGACTTGCCAACCAGTCTTTTATCCACAGCCACAACCGTTAATAGTGAACCCCTTGAAACACAAATGTTTAATGCCTTTTGCACAGTATGGTTCTTCTGGAAGACTTGGAAAGAACAATGAAAAAAATATTTGCACTCGTGCTGAAAATGGGCTTAGTTATCGTATTAGCTCCTCATATACAGCAAACCTGGTCTTATTTAAAAGAGAATAAAATCAGACCCACCACGAGATTAAAGGTGAAACACTTATGGGGATGTCCAGGGTTTTCCAGTTCTCTAATATTTAGCATTCCTGTGAGGTTAAATGAGGTTAGAGCTGAGCTCACAGAATAGTCACTTTAAAGTCCTGTTCATGGTAGTTTGCAGCAAAAGTTTAAACTAGCTTCAGTTCTGCATCTCTTTCCTCCCATCCAGCCCACATTCACATTAGTAACAATTTTACCGCATCACATGTTGCTCAAAGAAGGCTTCTTGCATACGTAAATGCACAAATGTRTTTCTATAGCCATGAGGTGCTGTAGGAATGTGTGATAACAGAAGGTCCAGGTGTCRTATTGGCACAAGACAAGAGAACTTGGATAAAGTATTCTGACATGCTTTCTACCTTKGCATTATTACATGTCCCTCAGTCCACTAGCATTCATCCTAAATCCAAGGCTCTCTGCACTTCYGTGTCAAATATCATTCAAGAGCTARKAATGAATTTTATTTTTTTTATGTGCTTGCATAAAGTACAGTTTCTCACTTACACATGGTTAGATGGCTGTGGCATGCAATGTTTGAGGAAAGGGTGAGGAGTTGGTTCTGTCCAGCCTGAAGAAGAGAAGTCTCCAGGCTCTAAATGCTGCCTTCAGCTACCTAAGGGCACTATACAGAAGGTGGATCCAGACTCTTCTCAGAAGTAGCACAGAGAAAGAACAAGAGGCGATCGGCACAAGTTGCAGCAAGMGAAATTCCACTTACATACAAGGAAAATTTCACTGTAAGTGTGGTCAGGCAATGGGGCAGGTGCCAGAGTAGCTGTGGAGTCTCCATCTTTGGAGATACTGAGAACTCAGCTGGACATAAGCCTGAGCAAAGTGATCCAACTTTGCAGACAGTCCTACTCAGAAAAGGAGGTTGAACTGGATGATCAGAGGTCCCTTCTAACCTGAATGGTCCTATGACTATATATGACATACAAACTTTAGTGTAGAGCAACTTACACTCTGTGGTTAGAACATAGACACAGAATATAAACAATTTACACATATTTAAGTTRGTATTAGACCATAGTTGGTGTGTTTTGTTTATTGTCTTACTAGTCAATATCTCATTCTAGCTATGCTTACTAAGCTATGCTTATTAGGCTTCTGAAGGCTAAATGGAGAGCAGTAGGTAATTCATGGGAAGCAGTATTAAAATTAGTTATCTTGATTAAATATCTAATTTATGAACCTCAGAAGACAGGGGTTGGGCAAGAGACGTAAAATCTAAATGTAACTCAGAGAAAACACKGTAGCCTGAGGACAGTCTTGCATAGAGGATATGGAAGTATGTAGACCAGGTCAGGCAAAAAGGCAGAGCCATCCTTTTCAGCAGCAAAACAAACCTTGATCAATTTAAGCTGATCATGAAATTGCATTTGCAGAAAGTGCCCACTGTATCTGGTGTAAAGTTTGGGTAGCAATACAGCTTGCTCTCTTACTTCCGTATCCCTCTTTCTAAACCAAAGAACTGTCRTGTTTTCTGGCTTGTAACATATAAATTAATTTTTTACTTTAGTGCTTATGTTGTGATTTTGGGTGAGGCTGGCAAGTCACAAGCATTGCACTTCTGTTTTGATCCATACTTGCAGGTCCCACTCCCACGTCTAGGGATGCCAATAATCTACAGCTCGTGTTGTGCTGTTGTGTCACAACCTTTAGGTTGCACAGATCCATTTAGACACTAGTCATGCAAGACTCCATTTGGAAGTGTTGCCTACAATGAGACAACGTATCTTTCATAAACTGCAGAGGAGTGGGGAACATGCCTGAGTCTATACAGTGCATTGGAATTGTAACTCACTGCTTCAGAGAGGCTTACGGTATATTCTGGACCACAGCTGAAGTTGAAGAATAGCAGATGAGCAAGTACCCATTGGCTGGCCTTGAACTCATCTCGGTTTACCAGCTAGTAGCAATGAGTAATGAAACAAAGAGAGCTTTGGCTCAATGTATTTCACTGTCCCTTGTTCACTAGAGTGAGGAGCTCTTCGCCCTTTCGTTCAAGCACAAGATAGTAACTTAGCTCTATATTTTTAAATAAAAAGTTAAACCAAAGATATGTCTTACTTATAGAGAGCTGAAGTAATTACCGACCTCTCTTACTTTCTTGTACTTTGATTTTAACAAAGTGACAGTAGACAAGATGTAGTGACATGCAAATCCTTAAGTCGTTAAGCTGCAAAACATGAGAGCACTACCTTTATTCCATAAAAGAAACTGGAAAATCAGTGTTGATCCTTTCCCTCTCTCCACACCTCAGCAAATGCAGGTGTTGTTCTGAAAACATAGGAAAACCCTGCTTTATTTTTTTTTTGAACGAGTCCAGAGTACAACATTAATCKCTCACTTCAGATTAGTAAATGTAATGATCCTTGTCTGGTTTCATTTCTGTTATCTTTTCATCCCAGAATGGGAACATTTTCTTGCCAAGGGAAAAAAAAAGTAAAATGTTTTCCAGGTTATGTCATGATAATAAACCTTAGATCCACTACAGCAGAAGTTGCATGAGAGAAATGTTAACAAGTCAGTAATAATGATGAACAGGACTATGATCTAACAGTCCCTACATAGCAATGAATTTTCTGGAGGAATAAAAAGACCAAGATTCTAATGCAGCTGCCTCATATTTTAGGATGCCTCATACTGGAAAGCTAAACTTATGGCACCAAGCTAATGCTCTGAAGATATCCCAAACCAATAGCCCCTTCTGAAAATGCTGGCCATAGATTTTGCCACACCAACATTTTAAGTTAAGGTTATGCTGACCTCAGAGCAACAGGCAAGGGAAAGCATCTTATTCATATTAAGTTTTGTAAATGTTTTTGTTTGTCTTTTGTAAGACCTAGCCTCTGAGCAGACAGCTCCCTGCTACGTCTTTGTAGTATTTCCAAAATACATGCATGTATTTCAGGGCATTTTTCAGGTCCCTCCAAATTACAAATGTTTTCAGTGTCCACACTTCCACACGAAACAGAACTGTGCAAATATAGGATAGTTTCTTTAGTTCTTCAAAGTTTGTCCTCTAAAGCATAAGGAACATAAATCAGCATGTTTTAATGTCTCTACATGAAGAATTTTCATACAATAAACTATAGTACTGTAAAAAGTGCCAAGGCATTGACAGTCTGCTCCACTGACATTTCCAACACTCATAACCTTGTCGTTTTCTAGATTTGGCCTTTGGACCCTACAGAGATTTCTACCTCACTCTCTAATAGTAGGAGTTAGAGTTTCCCTGAAATCTCTTTATGACTCATGTTGTTGATCTATTTTAAGAAAGCAGTCCCATTTCCAAAATTCAGTCACTTCTGACATCCCCTGCCATGTTCACCTGCCACTCCTGGCTGCTCTTCAGCAGCCAGTTTGCACACCACATAAGCATTTAAAAATCCACAGTCAAACTAGGAATAAGAGATCAGAACTAGCCACAGTCAATGACCTWTCTCTTAGTGACATAAGCAGATTAAGAAGTATTCTTTTAAAAAGAGGAGGTGAAAATCAACAAGATGATCTTTTTCATTTGCTTGTAAGAGTCACGCTGATGGCCCTTATTCATTTGTTATTCTAAATATTTGAAATCACAGTTACGTTATGCTTAAAATATTAGCACCATATATAAAGCCATTAATGCTTATGTTGTCTTCTAGGAAAGCTTTATTAAGAGATTTCACTTACCTATCAATTCCTCTAGTAGACACAAGTCCAGAAGCACCAATTTCTGTCTAGACACTGCCCCTTTAATAACATACACGTGAGGTTTATATTGCATTTCCTTATGATAACATAACTAGTTCCCAAACAACATTGCACTAGTAAGAAGATGGGAGATGTCTAGCTCCAGTCCTCAGGTCAAATCTTTTCAATCTATCGGAGCAGCAAATAAAAGATTAATGCTAAAACCATCAAGCTTTATTTAAGAAAGTAAAAGAGAATGAGAGAGTATTGATTTTATCTGTAGTAAATAGGCATGCTAGAGCAAATAGTTCTGGAAGTATTGTTGAACTGTTAGGGCACAACCTGACATTTACAGTTTGTAGGCTGTGTATCCTCCCCCTGATGAAACCAGTTGCCAAGTCATTTCTAGTGCTGGGAGGAAAGCAAAAGTTGACACAGGATAACAACTCTCTGCCACCTATCTTACACTTCTAACGAAGCAACAAGATAACAATTATCACACAGAATCAGTAAGGTTGGAAGGCACCTCTGGAGATCATCTAGTCCAACCTCCCAAAGATTTCCTGGTGCTGGTTCCACTGGGGCTTGAACCCAGGACCTTCAGCATGTAAAGCAGATGTGATAACCACTGCATTATCATGATGTCTAATAATTTGAACTGATATAGATGTTATTAAAGGAATGAGAATCATTCAGTTTGTCAGAGATAAATATCTACTTTTTTCATTTATAAGCAGGGGGAAAAGACTTTGTCTCTGGACATGCAAGTGATGAGCACAAGGCTTAGGGTGGCTGGATTAACTGTGAAGCACAAACATCAATTCAGGCACTAGGGGGTCTGCAAGCTCAGCTGTAGCCCTTGACTTGGGTCACTTTGCTGGCAGCATAGCTGATGATTGCCTCCATGCCCTCAGGTCAGCTTGGCTCCAAGCTTCCTAGCACGTGAATTTCCATGACTTACAAGCTATTGAGTTAGGGATGAATTACCATTCTGTGGGTCAACAGCACTGTATTTTGACTTTTCTCTGGAACTGTTAATTACCATGAAGTTTTAAACATTGGAAAGGGCTCCCAGAACATGGGACAGCTGCTTGTAGCAAATATGTTTTAACAAAGTCAAAAATACATTGCCAGATCAAAGTGATCATCAGGTTGCTTAAGGAAATTCTGAGCTTCATTTCTTGATGCTACTTCTTGTATTTTGTGATCTATCATACGGATGTTGTAACTGCTTTATTTTGAATTGATGGTAACTATCAAGCCAATTTCTAGACCAAGGAGGAGGAAGAAGACAATATTCACTTCAGACAGGAAAAATGGTTTAGAATTGCAATAGAAGATGTATAATCTACCAATGACATATTTTTGTATAAGGCATTTTAAAAATACCGAACTCAACCTCCTTTGGCTATTCCCTCCTTGCTAGAAGGTATGTTTTTATAGCAAGAGAACTAAGGTGGAAAAGAATAATGAAGCCAGCTATCTTGGTAAGATCCCAGAGTGGATTTTAACACTATATTCCCTATTGAACAAACTTACTCACCTCACATGAAAAACTACAGAGCCTGTTCTGTAGGACAGTATGGTAGACAGTGACACACCCATTAAGTATTTCTGTGGTAAAACACAAAGCAAGAAATCCCGCTGTTGCCATGAAGATATAATTTGTGTTCAGCCAACATGCTGTCAGAGAACTAATTTGAGAACTAGCTCTGGCAAAAATTGCCAGTGGGTTGTAGTAATAACATACATGGTTAGCTGCAAACTCTAGTTATCCTAAAGAAATAGAAATCACTGGGACTTTGCTCATACTAGAAGAGCTGACGTAAATCTTTCATAGGTAGAAGCTTACACATATATTGGCTTCTCAGGTGGGATTGACTGGGATCCAATCAAGGTAAATGTTAGCAAAACTTTGCACTAGGTAACRTTAGTACTGAGACATTTACATAACATAAGGGAGCTTTGAGTAGATCCAGAAAAAGGCATCGTGGGAGATGAGCCTCGTGGATTGAGAAAGAGAGGAAAGAATATCTTCATTGTTGCCTGATGCTGACAGGAGAACTAGTGAGGTCAAGATGAAGCAGTTCACTCTCATGATTGCCTCTGTCATTAAGCTAAAGGGTAAATCCAGAGATGCTGAACACACTCTTTTATTTTATTCTTCTTTTTTCCCAATTCTTTTACCTATGCCACTTTTACTTGAAGTTACTGTTGCATTTGTTATTCACGGTGGCTCGTCTGCATCTTCTYATTCTGCCACTCATCTGAACTTTTTAAACCAGCCCTGTTTATCACCAGACCTCCCTGCACAGTACAAAGAAGGTGTCTACAGCCTTCAAGAAGTCCTTTCTTCATGTTGCACCTGCAACAGTTACAAAAGGAAATAATGAGCAATTTGTTCACATGATTTTCTGCAAAAAATGCAGTSTATCAGTTTGTTCTAAGAGAACAGATCTTTGTAACAGTTTTAATTGCACAGCATAAAGAATTTACTGCGAAGAAAAAGGGACTCTCAGAAGGTTGTTTGTTCACCATAGARTATTCAAGCTCTTCTGAAGACCACATATAACCTAACTAGAAAGCTTAGCAATATTTTATTATTTTCTTTTCAGAAGTGTAAAAAAATACTTTAAAGTACATATATGGACTGACCACAGATTTACTACCACTGGCTTTTTGTAAGGCAGCCGGAATGAGGCTGATCATGTACATAAATGAGTACAGCTGGTACATTTACTGGCAGCTTTATAAGAACACCTCCAGAACTGCTGAATGCTTGTGAAAGGTAGGGTATCAAACAAACTATACTGGACATGTGGGCCAGTTGATGGGCAAGGCACTATAAACCTATCCATAACTAGTGCAGCTGTGACTATAAAACTTTTCAGAAAAAAAAAATCAGACACACAAACATTAATGAATTTCAAATGAAAAACCTGGAATGCTTAGAAGGACCACATAATGATTTGGGGAGTCCATTACAGGTCACATTTAAAACAAGAAGTGAGGTTTAGTAGTCAATATATTTTGTTGTTTCCTTTAATCAGCCTCAATTAAAATTTCCCGGCAATAATTAACTTTTTTTTTTCTATTTTTAACATCACATTTTGGAGTGCAGCCTGGTATTAATATCCAWCAAAACAATGCGACCTCTTTAATGTTACTGGCAGGAAAGTGGCAGCATTGCAACACAAAGGCAGGCTTTACATATTTGTGTTAAACAGAGAAAATRAAGACATTTGCCTTGTGTGTAATAAAATCCTATCTGAAATGTATTCTTCCTCTAGCAGCGAAGYTCCTACATCTGGCCACTGCAGTGCCCCTCAGTAAGAGTTTATGTCCTCAGGATCAATTGTTTTATTTATTTATTTACTTGCAGTTGGTAGCCAAATCTAAAAACTGATTGMCACACTTTGTCATCCAAAGTTTTTCTTTTACATGAAAGATGAATAGGAACTCATTAGTTTATTGACATAGTGATGTATATGTAGATGCATGTGTTTASTATATTATGGTAGCATCTCTCCAAGTTCTGGAAGAACCAAATGAACTTCCTCTTCAGGCGATATAGTAGGATGCTGAATGTATTTCTTGCAAAGCATCASATTACTGTAGGAGAAAAAAATGACTACTGAGGACTATGTGAATTAACTTTTAAGAATAATTCAGACTTGTTCAGCTATGAACATGAGATTCTTTCTATGTAAGAGAAACTTACTTCTCTCACTCAGCCAGAATACCAACCTGGTCTGAGGCATATCTGAYCACAATTCTCAAGTTGGCCCAAAGATGATGAGTGAAATAGGAAATATCTTTATCAAAGGTCAAGAGAGGAAGTATCACTAGAGCAGCAGTGGRCAAACAGTGTAGCAGTGTGCACCCTGAAGGACCATTTCTAGTAGCATGATTCYTTATCGATGGCTCTGAAGAACACTGCTGTGATTATAACATTCATGAACAACTCTGCTTAGCTTTRCATACCTTCATTACAATGAAAAGTGCTCCCACCTCTGTCCACAAGGTGCTAGATCCTCCAGCCTTGGCCCACCTTGCCAACAGTGTCCTGTCTGCCCCACACATGAGCGCACATCTGAGGCTACTCAGAGGCCATCACATCCCTGATCATGAGATCCAGTCCTCCCTATGCTGTACATTTGAGCGCTGAAAATCTCTGATTGTGCAGCCAGAGATTAGTCACGTTTTAGCTCTTTGGATAATTGCCAGAGTCCATGTTTCTGAGGGGCTCATGGCCTAAGTCTCCACAAAATTTGGAAGCTCCTTCACAATTCCCAATGCAATATTTCTGAGACAGCTGAAGTTACTCTGAGTGCTGTTGATGAAATAAAAAAGCTTCACAAATGGAACCCGACTAAAGCAACCAGGCCAATTTTCTATAAAATGGGAGATAAAAACTGTTCTTTGGGATCTTTCTGCATATGTTATATTATAGGAAATGGCTGTGTTCCATCCTTATCTGGATTGCAGTCTTAAAATCAACTCAGATGCATCTGTGTGTGGAGGATGGTGAGAGAACACCTTCATCAGCCATGCACTGATGTTCAAATGTTACACAGAGCATCTTCTGCATGCTCAATCTAGCTGACCACACTTACTATAATGCAGATCAGTTTCACGTAATAAAACTGTCCAGAGACAAATAAGTTGAGACTATCAAAAGATATTAAGAATAACTTCTTCAGCAAGAAGTGAGTGTTCACTTTAGATTACATTGATACATTACAGTCATTGGCTTCCTAACCAGGGCAGTGAAGTCAGTAGTTTGAAAGAAACAAAGAGCACAGCAGGATTTCTATTCTACGCAGATTCAGTGGAATGTGTGGGTTTCTGTGAAGTAAGGTCTGCCTCTTGTCCTCAAGGCTTGAATACAAAATAGTTACTGGGCTATTTTGCAAAGAAAGCCATTGATAAACTACTCCCAGAGATACAGTATTAGATTTTTTGATCCCAAGAAGCAGCTTCTCAGCATCTCAAACCTGACCTGCAGATTATAGACTTTTACTGTAACGAATGAGTACCAAGAAAATATAAAACTTCATAAGCAACACTTGTTCTTTTTCTAGTCCTTTAACTCAAATACTCTTTGGTTCCTGGCAATCAGTGGTGTCCATTTTAGTTCTCTCTTTCTATTCTCTTTGGGCTGGATCATCAGTAGAGTAAAGCAGTGCAACTTTGAGGGAACTATACTGATTTATGCTGGCTGAGAGGTTGGCCTGAAAGTGTACAAAAATGAAGAGATTTCAGTCAGTAATAAATATTACTGTTAAAATCCTTCCTCTTCCTCTGGGTCCTATACTCTGGCAGAGACAAAAGGAAGGGAGGAAAGTGCATAGCTTACCTCAAACTGTAGGCCAAATTTCAAATGTTCACTTCCTGCTGCTGAAGCATAAATTGTGGAGAAAGAATAGTTGAACTCAGACTTGACAAGGTTTTCTCCAGCAGAACTGCTTAGACTTCTTAGAAACTGTTAGTGCCAGGGCATGCTAGTTACCTCCCTTTAGCATTTTCAGTATGGATTACATTTTCTTCTGCCCCAGCAGATAGACCRTCTCAGAGTCCCATGTTGTATTAGTAGTGATAATCCTTCCCTTTTTGGCTGAAGTCCACAACAGCGGAAACAAAGCTAATCTGTTATCTCACATAGTCCCTCTCTAACACAGCTTCATCACAGACAACCACTTATTCCCTTGCAAAACCAAGAGTCAAAAAGCTGTGACTGATCTTACATGCAGTAGATGTTTACTGGGAACTGCAAATGATCTGGACGGTCTTAAAGGTTACATACAAACTAGATGATATGACCTCAGATGGGCTAACATCTTGTCCTGCTGACTCACACAATGACAACTTCCAAACATCCACGTGAGCTTTTCCTTGTGATCATCACTTCCAGCGATGGTTTTGTTCCTCCCACAAAACTTTGGTTCACACAGCAGACCTTGAAATAGCAATTCACTGCATACAATAGCTTTCTGATCATTTATCTATGTCCAATGATGATGAGTAAACAATGACTTTTTCAGGAGAAGCTCTCTGCTCTTTAATCAACTGGTAGCTTAAAATGATCTCATGTAATGACAAAGCAATCTGAAACCAGTATGTAAATAATTTTGCTTCCCTCTTTCCTATTCCCTTTTTCACAGCCTTATRCTTGCTGATAGGAAATACTGTTATTTGGGTTACAATAAACTATAATTATGATTTTTATGGCTGATATGGCTCCTTCTATCAGTATTTTTTGTGTATTGTTTGCTCTCCAAGTTTGTTGCTGTCTAGGTACAACGGCTTCAAGAGGAACTTACGTCTCCAGATTACTGTCACTATATTTGATTGTGGGTCAAGAAAGGCTCTCTGTGGTCTTTTGCTGCTCTAAAGGCAATTTTTTCACCAGGAACAGAAGAACATTATCATGCTGTGGGCAGTGGGAGGTGCACTGTGAAGGAAAACGAACAGCAATGCTGTGCAGAAATGCTTCCTTGATAAATAATGTCCCAGTTGCTGAGCTGACTCAGTTGCTGAGTTGACTGTGTGGTGATRAGGAGCATGGCGAAAATATCAGAGCAATTTGATTGCATACTATGAAGCCTACCAGGACTTTCACCAATCTCTACATCTTACACCATTTCTGTGAAGCTGCAAACTTGAAGATCTTTTTCTCTATCCATTCAGACATCGAGCAAGGAAGACCAGTGAATAYAACAGAGTTACTCCACATCAGAAAAATAAGCTCGTCGCAGATACTGTTTTCAAAAATAGATACCTCTTTGTTCACTGCTGGCAGCAGAGTACACCTATGGCTCATTCATAAAAGCTTCTTTTTCTTCAAGTGCAATTTTAGAACTCACTGGAGCTGGCAGTCCTCAGACACCAGTCCAAGAATCTGTCTCAAGATCTCTTTCCAAGTTATAACCTGGTTACATTTGTTCYGCACACACTAGAGGTTTAGATGCACTGTCTGCATACACAATGCCGCGCAACAACAGAAACTTACTTAAGACTTTCACTGATTTTGTTGGTACGGTAAATACCTCAACAAAATAAAGTTGCAAGCCACACTATTACAAAGTGGTTTGCTAATCCAGCACCATATTTTTCTACCTCTGTGATTTATGTCAACGCTGTATCAATTAAGGATTGTAAATGCATAAACCTAATTGTTTTTGTGATTTGCTTTTGTAGAGTGCACTGCATGCTAGCTGCAATAACACACTCCAGGCTATGCATTTCCAGAGGATTACTGAACTTATTACTCTTCTTGGGTGGTTAAAGTCAGTCAGTCAGCCAAATATCTTTATAACACTACACATAGAGGGCAATATTTTTATGGTATAGTATATGAAAGAGATAATTTCAATGGATAACGGCCTCCCACCACTTCATAAATGCTGAGGCAAAGCCAAGACTTTATTGTAAAMGGAAATTGATCTCAAGACGATGTTCTATTGCTGTTGCTGAAGATCACAGCTATTTTATTACAATAGCTGCAGCCTACTATATTGCAGATGAATGAGAGTTAGTTGTTGTGGGCTGGAATCTGCAGAAAGAAATTTGGAAGGCTCCATGTGTAAGTGAAACATAAAAATGYTCAGCATGCACAGGGAGACAAAAGATACTAGCTCTGTGTTAAAGAATATTCTGCTGTGGGGCTACTGTGCTACTCTTGGGTGCAGCTGAAGAAAGGCAAAGGAGGAAGGAGTAACAGAGTGTTTGTTTACATGGGATAAGCTGCACTGAGATAATGGATAAAGTCTGGGATCTGGTGAAGCAATGAGAGCTACTCACTGGACCTTAGCCTACACACTTTGCTATTTTCAGTTCCTGCAGATGCTTTTTTTCAYTCAATTTCTCAAGAATTAATGACTGTATTAGGCAAAGACAGAAGGCCCTTTATGCTGCTTATACATAATCTTACCTGGGTAAGACCTACTCRCCATGCATACCCGAGCTCTGAGGCACAGCTCAGCCTGAGGCTTTGTGCCTCCAGCAGAAGTCCTGCACATGGACAGTAGGAATTGGGCATAGTTACATTTGCTAACACACTGCCTTCAGCTTGGCCTGCTGTGTGCTCTATCCAGTGAGGGGCCAGTCTGTCTTAAAAATACATATTTGATGACATCCTGCCACTTGCATAAGAGAAAGGAGTATAGGAATTGCCGTCCTGGATCTGCCTCCTGGCTCTGACCATGACCCCCGCCAGGTGCTCCGCAGATGCTGACGTACCACAGTTGGCAGATGTGGGATAATCTCCCCTCTGCACACATTAGGCCTCATCCTGATCTCAGGCTTAAACTCTGAAGCAGGAGGTTTAATGGCTGGATGATTTCCAATGGATTAGTATTATTTATGTAACTGAATCAGGGTTTGTCCACACAGCGAGAAAAAAAGTGAGAGGGCAGCATGTTTTGGCAGTACGAGGGTAACATGGGGACTGCAGCCAGGTGAACGGAGTGGCCTGGGTCTAACATATACTGCTAACCACAAGCTCTCCAGGGACTCTGCAAAAATCCATTCTGCAGCACTGTCTCTGCTGCTGTCTCCCAGGCAAGCTGGATGAAGCCAGCACAGGTATGTTTGCACAGATTGTGCCTTTCTCCCCCTAATTTTGCACATTAGGCATGCCCACTTTAAGCACTCGTACACGAAGAGAACTGAGTGGTCAAGTCAGGCCCTGATCTGCAAAATAATGCATTTAAGTAATCCCAAAGACTTTGCCTGGGGAACTGGAGCCTGTGATATTTCCAGCAGTATGTRTAAATCTGTTTGTGAAAAGCCAGAAGTGTGGACTCTTGCACAGCTTCTTGCAGTGCTGTGCAATGCTACTGCCTAGAAGCACATTTGGAGAAAAGTACCAGTGTTCTCCAAATATGGCTTGGGGAATTCTGAGGAAAAATTTTCTGTGCTTTTTTTCTATTTTTAGTGACAGTTGGCTGAGGTAAACAGCTATCTCCACTACTTAGTGCATTGGAGAGATAACATATTTAATTTACCAGTAGCTATGCTGTTGGGCGGTTGCCATTCTAATTGCTGTCCAGGCACTCTCTGCTGTCATTCAGGTTTCTTTTRGATGTTAAGTCTTAACTGCATAAAATTATGCAGTGTAACTGCAAGGTGTGCATTTACTGTCCCTGCTGTACGCAGCTYGGTGCTTCACAATGCATTAAATTAAAATTTTTGAGGCCCAACAGTRACTTCAAGTCAAACTAATCGGAGGAGATGAGTTCAGCACTACAGTGAGATRGGTGCAGTCCTGCAGGAAGCCCCGGGACTCATAGAGGAATAGCTGAGAGCTGAATGCAGTCTGTAACTGCAAGTGCAAGTGAATTTTAACACCCCAAACTGGAACATGCTGCACATAAATAATGAGGCAGGCAGCTCCAGCGCTCTGGTGCTAAACACCTCCCCTACACTGCTCCTCTTGCTCCTGGATACTGCAGAGGGGATGAATGCAGCCAGGCCACAGAAACTTTGTGTCCTCCGGTGCTGTTCCGTTCTCAACTAGTTCACAGAGTGTGTTAGAAATTGCCAGCTTTCCCTTACTTAAAAGCCCACGTCTGCAGTTTCCGATGTCTCTAACGTAGGTTTTGGAGCAGGTTCAGACTGACCTTGTAATGTATACTGTGATGGGTTTTAGAAGATTGTTTTGCCAGGTTTAGGTGATTAATTATCTTGCTGGGAGAACTCCAGCAGGTACAGTAATACCAGACAGGTGTTTATTAGTATTACAACCATATTTCCTCCTTATGTTTGATCTTGCCAGCTCCTGATGTTACCTCCTTAACGGAGACAATTGTCAGCTGACACCTGATCCATTCTTTGTTTGGCACATGAATATCTTGTATTTCTCCTCCCCCCTCACAGGTGCTAAAATAAAAACAGAAACGGGGAAGTACAATTTACAAGGGTGTGCCTGCTAGGCTGTGGGAAAACTCAGCAAGGCTGGGCTATTTTTCCATGCCAAACACACTATGGCAGATACCTGTAGCTGGCAAACACTAGTCAGTACCTAGGTGAGGAGAAACATGACCTCAAGCTGCCATGGTGGATTACAGCCCTTGGAAGCTCCTTTTTAACTCTTTGTTGGGATTGATAGAAGTGTATTTTTAAGCTGAGGTCTACAAAGGCATGTGGAAGTAGATTAAGCCTATTAAAAATGRGGTGGATCAGGAAGTCTAGTTATTTGCGTCCTGATCTGGCAAAGATTAATGTGTGTATTTGATTTTACACATGATCCAGARGCTGATGAGAAAATGATTCCAGAAGACTTTGAGTAAGATGCATGAAAGTTCCAATAATTTAGATGTGACGGGCATCGAGTTATAAATATATACTTTCATCATTTTTTGCTTTCTGCAGAATTGGGCGCAAGTAAATCCAGTTCTCACTCCTCCATCTGTTTTACCCAAATGACCCTTAAAGGATTTGGTTTTGTACTTTCCTCTTGCAATAAAAATATTCTGCTACCAATATGTATTCAGACACAATTCCTTTCAGGCAAYCCAAAATAGTTTTTATTTTTTGAAGCAAGGCTACGGTGTTAAGATGTAATTCTTAACATACGTGCTATATATTAAACATATGGAGCAACAAAGATTTTATGCCTTCCTCCTTATGCCTTCCTTCCAGTCTACTCAAGGTATTGATGAATGCTTACAGCCCATGTTTGTTTCTGTAATTAAATGGAATTTGGGGTAAGCCCCTGTGGTGATTAATGGTGGAGGTAGGTGTTTTGGCAGTACAAAGGAACCTATTGGGATAGTAATTTTTTTCATTATGGCATTCAGTTCTGTAAAATTTAAGAATTGTTTCCAATGGAATGGAAGCAGGGAGTGGGGAGGGGAGAAAAACAAAAGTATGCTTATGCCTTTAGGGAAGAAACCTCATTTTACTCATAATGCAATAGCTTAATGAAACTCAATCGTGGCTGAAAGACTGAGGAGAGGTCAACGTTCTTCAAAAGGATAAAAAAAAAAAAGAGGCACTGAGGGCTGGGGGGCACTGCTCAAGGAGCCGCACACCTCTCACCACCTTGTTGTTAGCGCAGTTTCCGCCAGGGCTTGTAATAGCTGAAGGCTTCACCATGTGGTGGTTACTTGGGGTATGATATTAAACGACTTTTAGGAGTGCAGTTCCCTTGTGGGAGCTGAGTCACCAAATCTATGCCTGCTACATGCATGTTTGATAAATGAATCCCATGGGCTTTGGGATAGGCCTAATGGATGGGGCAAGGGAGCCCCTCTTCCTCCAAAAAGCAAGTCAGGCTGTGTGTGACTTACCAGGGACATGAGGCGGGTGGAAAATGGTGCAAAACCTCACTGTAAATGTATTCGCCCATTCACTGAGTCTCTTGCTTCCTAAGTGCACAAACTTCTCTCTGTAGGAGCTYGTACAGCATAATCACACCCTCTTTTCAAGGGCCTATTCCACACTCCTGGGTCAAGAGGAGACTCTCTGTAATGTACAGAGAGTCTGCAGCCATGAAGCCATTCTGCAAACCCTAAAGGAAGAACATGAATATCTTCCCTTTAAYTGGCCACAAATGCAGCGTCACCATGTAAAAACTTGCAGGCTTAATTCTCTTTTGGGACTATTTAGGTATTTCATACAAAGCACAAGCATTTGCCAGTGTCAGAATCTTGCACGTTTTTCCAAGAATGGCCTGTGCTTTGAAAACTACTATTTTGGGTATCATCAATCTAAAAGTCATTGGCACATCGGCATACTCTTTTTTTTTTTTTTTAATATCTGTATTAGTGGTCTACTGACTATTAAAGAGCTAAACATGTACTTTTCTTCTAATATAGATTTAAGAAACAGTCAGTTTCAATTGTTGCTTGGGATGCTGTACAATTATTATCTCAATCCACTGAAATATTGTTTTAGTGAGGCCTGTAATTTCTTAAACTCTCCTTTAAAAGGCACGTTGTCCTATCTAACATACCTTCGTAAAGTGACTTTTAAACTTCTGGAATTGYAAAACTGGAAGGAAATCATGCATAGGAGCTAAATGAACATGAATGACTAGGATTACAGTTTACAAGATAATTCAGAGTTTATTTAGTCTTATTATTTTGATATTGAAACAAATCTAAGAAAAGACACGACAATGATAACTCTAATCATCTGATCCTTACACTTCTATTGTTCTGATTTCTTGTTAGATCTCATTTCAGAAATGGTATCTGGATCACCTACTTGATAAATCTKCATTCCTAACTACTATATTTGATGGTACTTGTTCCTATATAATATATTTTCCTTCTAAATCTCATTCAAATTATCTCCATTACAGTATAAGAAAAATGTCTGAAGCAATGTCTGAAGCATTTTCAGTAACACTGGAAACTTCCATGAGACCTTTTATAAACAGGAGAGAAATTAAATGTAATTTTTAAACATGGGCCTTGTGCAGGATCACTTTTTTTCTGACACTGCCTCTAAAGTTGCTCATTTATCACTAACCAGGTAGAAATAAGATGGTTTCTTTTTGTGCATGTGTGATTTTAAAATGATATACGTATAGACATAAATAATTGCAGGAGCCAAAAAAATGCCAGGGAAATTATTACTTCCAGTGCTAGTGTTGAAACTGTGCCAAGCCCAAAGTTTTGTAAATTGGGCTCTAAGTGTGAAATCCCTCCAGCTGTTAAACGTATTCCATATCTAATTATATTCACAGTTTTTCAGTCTATTCTCTCCATTTGGAGACTCCTGAAAGTACATAATGTGTGCCTGGAAGTGAGGGCCACATGCATTTTGTGAAAATCTCCAAACATAAAGAAAGCAAATAGACAAAATAGATAAGCCACATATTTTTGTGGTTTTGTCACTGTTTTACTATGTGGCTTTCTTTGTTTTCACAACATTTCTTTCTAAATGCCATTTACTGTAATGTGCCCACCCTGTCATTCCAGATGCTGTGAACAGCTACATGTAAGGAAGTGTCTATTACAATTTTTTTAAATCTATTACTATAAGAGGCTAAAACAACAGCTGCATGAGAGCGAAGAACCCCCAAAAGGAGGAAAAATTTGCTTGCAGTCACTACTCCAGGCTTCAAAAAACAGTTGTAAAAGGTCTTTGTGAGCACCAAAT
The DNA here is from genome assembly GCF_003343005.1 of Rhea americana. Lineage (NCBI taxonomy): Eukaryota > Metazoa > Chordata > Aves > Rheiformes > Rheidae > Rhea > Rhea americana. The sequence goes on from NW_028185928.1 coordinate 734,138, forward strand.
AGTRCTGTCAGAAAGTGAAGAGGTAGCCTGTTTGGGAGAATAATTTAATGCCAGACTGATGGGAACTGCATCTTTTAAAATCTCCTACTGAACTCATCCGGACTTGACCCTCTGCGTGTTCACATTGCAACAAGGCTCATAATCGCTAGCAATCATTAATTAAGATCTTTAGCACTCTTTATAAAGAGTCTCAACACAGACATTTTCCTGAAAGGGAGTCTTGTGACTTAAGCACTAAGTGAAAACTGAATAAGCATTTCAGGATTTAGGCCTATGCCCTAAGAGTAGCAAAAAGCCAGCAAGAGTGGGGAGATGCAAAAAACATTTGCCATCAAGAATATTTGCCATCATAATTTCCTTGTCSTCCTCTGACTGAGTTTACAGTCAAAGGGACCTCCAACATGATCGCCAGCGTGAACAAGCAGCGTATGGAGCCCGGCTTCGTTGTTCCCCGAACCAGCTCGACCCTCCGCTGCTCTCACATTTTGCTAGTTGGAGGAAAGTGACTGAGGCCCAAGGGCAACGCTGGAAGGGAGAAACCCTGTGTCTGGAGAAAGGGCACCTGGAGAAAGAGCACAAGGAGAAGGAGCACAAGGAGAAGGAGCACAAGTGAGCAGCAACCCGCTGTGTTAGCTGAGAGGGGACACAAGAGGCTGTGTTAGCTCTGAGCCCAACGACAGAGGATGTTCACTTTGGGGAATATATTTGAGAATGGAGGAGCAGTTCATTTTTTTTTTTATCTTACAAAGAAAATGTATACAGATTCGGCTTGAAAGGACTGAAAGTAAATGCAGAGAGTAGGAAGAAATGATACGATTTTCAAGGTTTTAACAGCAAGCRCCTGAGGGGCCGGGGGCACGCTTTCTCTCTTCGCGTGGCATGGTGTGGAGGCGTTCTGCGTGTTCCCGCGGAGCGCTGCTCTCCGTCTCGCCGACGTCTGCACAGCGCACGATGATGCCAGACAAACCCGGGGATGTCCTGAAGCTCCGCGCGACGCACAGGGGTTATCCACACTTCTGAGACGTGTTAAGCAGAGCTGGAAAGTGCCTAATAACACGTTTGGAGTTTTCCAGAACTTTTTGCCTCTGGCAAGGCTCGGAAATGTCGGGACTAATATTCTTTGGAAATCTCTGATCTGTAAAGGCAGGGCCCACCACAATCAGAAAGCAGACCAACGTTAATAGGCGTAGGAGCAGAAAATACTTTTACAAGCTTCTGTGACACATCAAAGGCTTCGCACATAGTGAAGGATCGAGCTAAATGCTCAGTCCAAATTACTGATCTGCCTAAAGAGGGGCACAAACTGGAAAGTTTTGAAGRTTGAAAAGTTCTGAAGTAAAAACATTTGTTCTCTACTGATATCCATTTATTATTCTGCTTCTTCTAGTCTATTGAATTTGATATTTACTTAAAAAATTCGGAATAAAATATACCATTCTGATTTGGGTTTTATTTTATGCTGGATTGTAGGAACTTTTGAACAATTCAGTTGAAGAGTAATTTTAACWCTGAAATTAACAGAATTGGTCCAACTATTTTCTCAACAGGTGGTAATTGGCTCTCTTTTTGCAACATGTTTCATTGTCGAGAAATCATTTTCAGATAGAGCAGCCCTTCATAAAATATTTGAGCTGTCAGTTAATAGCACTTGAGTAAAGAGAAGTCTTTCTTATTTTTAATGACCTTATTCTATTACAGAATCTTAAAGCAGTATTTTTACATGCAAAGTCATGTAAAGTCATGTATTTATTTTACTTTCCATGAGCCTGCTTCCTTAAAAAAAAAAACAAAAAAAACAAAACCCACCAACAACATACACATCTGGATTGCAAAACCACAGCATTCCAGACAAAGCTGTGTGAGAACTGAGAAAGTGCACTGAGTGAAAGCTCACTGCATATTTGTGCTGAAAGGCCTCGGAAGTGTTTGCATACACTGCGCAGTCAACATAAAATCACTTCAAAGTTTATGCAAATGAAATCTGTTTGATTGCTGAAAATCAGCTAAATCTAACACATGGTATATTTAGTGCTTTGGTTACTAATCTATGAAAAAGACTGTTGGAAGTTTGTTTGTTTGTTTGTTTTTTAATTCCAATACTTATAAACAGCTTCACTTTGCTGCTGCTGCTGTGGATAATCATTGTCAGATTCCTGGATTGCCTTGATTGGTTTATATGTATTACATTTCAGTTTTCTAATTCTAAAGGGGTGTTTTATTTATTTGCTTGCCACAAACTATAAACACCCATTAAAAGTGTAGATAAGGAGAACTGTACAAGACAATACCCTGCTATAAAACAGCAGTGAAATGAAAGTACATTGAGATGCCGTGCCTAGTAAACCAAGCTGATGCCTGAAGGTTTCAAGTACAGTAGCTGGGGCAGTCAACCAAATTAATGCCCTAATCTGTTAAAGCTCCTGTCTAAACCATGTATGTTCAGACCCTAGTCAAGATGAGTCAGTGTGTATTTTTCCCCAGTGACAGGCATCAAGCCTCAGACATTGAAATGAACCTGCCATTTACAGCATTTCTTGGAAATCAAAGTTTTCTCAGAGGCTTAAAAACCAGGGGTGTCTGCAGGAGCAGTAAATGTACAGACTTCTAGCTAGGCTGAGCAGCAGGGAAGTCTGCAATGGAGCTGGCTCTCTCCTCAAGAGTCATTGTCACTGCCATGAATGGGAATTAAAAGTCCTTACTTGGCATTTTCTCAGATTAAATTAAATATTGGTTTATCTTGAACACTGGGAAGGTATGGATCTTTAGAAGAGAGCGAAGAGCAAAACAAATAACAAGCTAAGTGTTGCAGGGCTGTGTCTCTCAAATGAATATGAAGTTGCTCTTTCAGATTGCACACACATCTTTTAGACTGCTTGTTTTCCAGCCTCATTTAGCGGGTTTTGCAGAAGTGGGAATCCATGCTAGCAGCTGGAGAGTTAGGTTAGCATTTCCAAAAGAGCCCTAGGATCCTGAAGTCTAGAGTCGGGGCATCTGGCTACAAACCCGCTCTGGCCCGATCTGCTAGTGTATTTCAGTAATTTCCACTGAAAATTTTGGTTACTGCCCACCAGTGGTGATGACCTCTGGGAGTAAATCTGCAAGCTGGTTGCTCTCACAGGCTCACAGTGGGGGAACCCTCACCCTCACACTGCAGTCCTCTGCTCGAACAGACAACCTGTAGCTCATGCCATGTTGGGTAAGACCTCCTCATGCACTAATCAACTCCCCTCAGGAGTGGCTTCAGTTGTTCTTCATCACCATCTGTTCTGCTCAGTGGAAAAGCACACGAGCTGAAATTGTGGCATTCAAACATACTGTGCGGGCATGGCTTGTTAGGATTTTCTGTGTCTTTTTTTCCTCACAGTAACAATATTTATGTATCATCTGGCATGTGTACATGTAGCCTTTTACTGCCAAAGACAAAATATTGTGAATATACTCGCAGATTCTAGTGTCTAAAAAGCAACATTTGCCTAAATGAACAAGTGAAAATATTAATCACTCATTCAGACCGTACAGTTGTACAAGAACTCCATATGAGTTTTGAAGATTGAGTGTTTTTCATTTGTTTTGTTCATTTTTAAACTATCCCTCTGCAGGCTAAAGGTTAGCGTCAAGGTTCGTGAAGGCTGTGCAGCTAGCCCAAAAGGCAAAGCTACTACATCTCAGAGGTTCTCCTTGTTCCCGTCATGCTCCTCCTTCTGTGGYGGAGAATGACACAGTGTGTTGGCAACACCGACACATTTCCTGTTATGGCTAAAGTAATTTACTTTTCTTCTTTGCATCTGAAGTTTCTGGAGGTGAAAGGAACATGTATTTTTACTTCGTGGTGCTCTGTATCCTAGATTTAATGAGATAGACTGCAAAGTATAGAAAGCATTTCAACAGCAAAGTATTAAAAACTGCAAAAGACCATGTGCCGATGTGAACAGGAAGAATTTAGTTTTCAAGCATTCCAAGCACGTACAGTTCCATGTACAATGCGTGATTTAACAATTAGACCATTTTATTACATCTGTCATTATATATGTGAGGTAGAATAATGATATCATAAAGAATTTTAAAGTGTATGTCATAGGACATGCCCCAAAACAGAGGAAAAGCTAATTATTACGTATGTTGTGTTTCAAAACATCTAGAAACAAGATGCTACCACTTAGGCCAATGTTTTCTTATTTTTCTTCCTGACTACACATCATTTGGGAATGAGAAAAGGACACTATCAAAATAGAAGTGCCTCAGTGCCTTGGCAATAAACTTGTCAGAATTAAAAAGTCTCCCTTTGTAAAATTCCAAAATAATTAAATTAATTTTGATTAAAATCACAATAAGAAGAATATATTCTGTAAACTAAGCTGTTAAAAATATCTTAAGTCAAAGAAATTGTAGGTTTCAATTTTTTATTTCAGATTTTAATCTGAATATTCCAATTTATTAAATGTAAAATCAAAGTCGTACTTTTTACAGCAAAACTCAAAAGCATATGCATTTTGTCATTCACTATTGAAACAAAATATTTTCAAAATCAGTACATTCCACAGAAACTTTTGATCTTGATAGAACAGTATTTTTATTAACAAATTTATGGCCAGAACTAGTATGTAGTTATACATAGCCAGAATACAAATTCACTTAACTTCTATTTTTGCCATGTATGCAGATATTCCTCCTTTCTGCAGTGTATGTTCATGCACTTTCTTTAAATTTGCAAGTGTTATGTCCCAGTCCTACCACTTGTTCTATGTGAATGGGTTATTGCACCTATGTATCCTTTGAAGTTATGCCTGTTTAATAGATTAGTCAAGCATATGTGACAAATAGATTTTCTTTGTGAAATGGATTATCTAATAAATCTTTGATAGATGACAAAATCATTGGTGCATTTCTAGTTGGCTTCAGTCTTCCTCTGAGATCARAAAAGGAATGTTTTGATAAAATATTCAATCAAATAAATCATAACTTTCCCTAGTAAACTTTAATATTTAGAATGTATTAGCCCCTACTACAGCAAAGGATAACACAAAACCTTTTCCTGGATTTTTAAAAATACTTTCAGCACCAAAGAACTGCATCCATTCAAAACCTTACAGGATCATTTTTCACGGGTAATGAAAGTGTAATTGCTGCAATGTTTACATATTTGGCAACTGCAATAGTGGGTTCTTGGAACTCCAGAAAATGGATAGTGTAAAATGTCTCAGACAGGACACCACTTGTCATAGAATAAATTAATCCGTTAAACTACTTCTCTTAGTTTAAAACTTAGCAATTAGTTTTAAATGAAAAAGAAAAAAATGAATTTTATGTCATATATGTTCTATATCTGTCCTTACTTTGATAAAACATTTGTTTGCCTCACGGGTTTTATTCTTTTTCTTTTTTGAGTAAAATGTAGAGAGGTGTAAGGAACTTAGAGGGAGAAGCACAACACTCTGAGACATACAAAGGCTGAGTTTGGCAGGTGCATCAGAAATGGGCAGATCCCTTTTAATGGTAGAAATTACAGAGTCCTCTCTTGTTCCCAGGAGCATTCAGTTCCAAAAGTCCTGACCTGGGCTTGCACCACAGCTGCTCACAAGGTCCCAGGAAGAGACCCCAGGGAGGAGATGTGCTGAACCACTCTGAGCACAGGTTCCCTGGAAGGTCCTACTTCCTCCTGCTGCGTGCAGCTGCAGCTTCATTCCTGCTCTCTGACCTGCATGTCATGTGCATGGCCCTTTCTCTGGCTGATGAGGCTGTAGAAGATGCAAAGCCATGGAGAAGACAAGCCGTAAACAATGCACAAGCCAAAGATACCAACAGCAGGACCAGCTGGATGAGTCTCACACATGATGCCAAGTAAGCCTAGAATTGTGCATGCAGGATGGGGATCAACCAGCTTCACTCAAAGCTCACAGTTTATGTTTAGGATAGTTGCCTTTTCCAATTATCTTGTTCTGGAATAGCTGTCTCACATAAGGAGGGTGATTTACCTCTGCCTATTCGTTTCTACTGCCCATCAAGTAAGCTTGAGGTGACTGCTTGAGAATTAGGATTTGTCTGCATTAGCAGGTAACTCAGTGCAATAGGAATAGACCAGTAGATGAAAACAGTTGGTGCTCAGGACCCGGTATCAGCACTATACCGGTTCAGGGGGGTTGTCTGAGCCCATGCTTGCAGTTCAAAGCTGTTCAAATGAGCAATTGGGAGTTAACACCCTTCCATCTCCATTGGTGGTTGGGATGCATTCGCTCTTGAAGCAGAGCTTCACATTTCATTTCCCTCCAAAGGAATCTACCTTGAATGCATTACAACTACTCTGCAAATGGCTAATGTGCAGTAAGTGGGAATTAAATGATTCACATCAAAACCATGCTGTTGCCCTGAACCAAAATGCTAATGTAGCCAGCCAACCAGCTTTTACACGTCTAAAGTTACATGAGGTGAATCCTGACCAAAGAAAATACGTCTGGACCTTAGTTGAACCATTATCTTCTCATTGATGTATTTTGAGACTRTAAATACTAAAGCGAAAGAGCAATAGCCTTCTTAGGTTTGGACAATCTGTGGTAAATGTGTTTATTGATTACTGTGGCCAGTTCCTACCATGATCAAGTAAGAGGATCTAGCAACCAGATATTTGTTTGGTGACCTTCAGGACAACAAYCGTTCTATGATTCTGTAATATTCCTGATAGTGAAAGTAGGACAACCAAGGATTAACCAGAGCATGCAAAGGCAGGACATTAGGAAAGGGGGAGTAGGAAATCTCTTTGAAATGTCTTTAAAGTACTTGTTCTTGTAAAGTATCTGAGGGCAGAGGAAAAGTACATTTCATAAATATGAAACAGAGACACTTACTTTAGGGCACAGAGGAATCTTCAAGCAAAGCACGGATTTGAGATTAACTTACATAAACTCATAAGTAGCAGTTTTAATTCTCCTCCATTCTTCTCCACCATTTAAAACATCTTCTTAGTGTAATTACAGTGAAGTTCTGAAAATAGTTTTTTGAAAGAGACAGACACTTAAAGTAGTGATCTGTAGCCTTTATCTAGCCAAAAAGTATTTTTTTAAGTCTATAATACCAGTGTCTTTCTCGGAAACTGTGCACATATTAATGAGTATGTATGCATACATAGCTGTGTGCAACAGAGCCCTAAATATTAGATTACATGTGCATATCCTTATCTATTAGTTATGGTCTTTGCATCTTTGGAATAGGAAGATCTATTCTTGTACCTATTTTTAGTATAATTTACAGTAGGACAGTTAGGCTGCTTAGGCATAGGAGAAGGGCTTTAGTTCCATTTGAATCATAATTTTTTAATTAGAAAATAAATCTCAGAGCATGATTTCATCCTCTCTATTAGGCAGATCAGCTATTAATATGCACACATACGTTTCCCTTTATCTAACAAGTATGCCATGTTCTGGTCTCTGGAYCGGTGGTCCATCCCAAACTTCTCTGAAGCCAGGAGAGAGAAATTCTTTCATTTAGCTGCAGCTGGATCAGGCTAAGACTTAAAATGTACTGAAGAAAGGCCTTTCCTGTAGAATTACTGGTAGTAATTTACCTAAAGAAAGCAGTGCTAAATATTTCACAAGAAAGCCTGATCCTGCAGTCTAATTTTAGACATGATGTAATAGGAGCGTGTACTAAACAACAGGAGAGAAGGGGGGTAATTGAGGACAAGGGTAAAAGTAATAAGATCATGCATTTCTCCAGCCTTGTTATTCGTGCATATTGGTAGTTTTGCTTAATGACAAGATCTAGGTATTCATCTATTTAGCATTCATTGGATCACATGCTTTAATCTCACATACAAGCTATGCCTCATGTTGGGAAATACATTTTTTCCTTTCGAAAGTTTCCTTCCTGTTATAATTAAGTAGATAGTTACAGTGCATAGGATTTGATGGAATACGACTTTGGTCCTGACTTTCTGTGTTGTGTACTACTCAGTGCCAGTGCACCAACAGTTTCTGCTGAGTGTAAATAGCAGAAAGGAAACAGCAGAGAAGAGTCTAGGTTTTTAGGAGAGCCCTTCTTCTTTTCCATGTTAGGTTGTAAAGCAGCATCTTCAGCTTAAGACTGGAGGTGCATGTGGGAGCAATGGTGTTGAGGGACTTCCCGATGGGCTCGGCCATCATGGGCCAGCCCATGGTGGGGGGTGGATGGGGACGAGACACTACAGGTATTTGGGGTGTAACAGGAAAGCGGCGCCAGATTCCCAGTGGTGTGGAGACACCAGTGGAGCATTATTTCCATTCTGATAAAACATCCATAGAATCACCGTGGGGTGGTTACCTTGGCTATTTTGGATGGCTTGAGGCATCTGAGTCAGAGGCAAGTCTGAGTAGCCAGCTAGAAGCCGCGGTTGCTCTGGACATCAGAGGAGAGGGCTGGTGAGACAGCCTCAGCTGCACGCCTGGGGACAGGCAGGTGAGCCTCCACGCCAGGCGCTGCTGCTGGAACAGGGCATCCCGGCGCTGCTGCCTGGGGGAAGAGAAGGAGCAAAACCAGGTACCTCTAAATCTTTGTTTCCACTTGCTGGGGTGACTAATGCCCATTTCAAGTTGCAAAATAAACAGGTTCTTTCTATAAATGAGCCTGTGTTCTCTGTCAGCACCCACAGCAAGTGTGCACGTTGGATTAAGAGCTTAGCATGGCTCTTGCAGAGTGGGAGATGCTGCTTTACACAGAAACCCATGAAACGGTATTCTTTCTTCAAGTGGATTTTGCTGTTCTCTTCAAGCCAAATCAAACATTAATAACATTCAATCAACATTTCCATATGTAGATACTTCTATCAAACCACATTCTCTTTCACTGTTATTTTTTGTACTGCTTTGGTCTCTTGCACGTATACATATCGAGCAAAGTAAATAGCAGCGTGGCTTTACAAAATGTTACTTAACATTTATGAGTGGTTTTTAAAGTTTCTGATTTTGTTCCCCTTGCCAGTACCAGTAAATGTGTTTGAAGTCCTTCACATGTTGCTTTGTTTATAGTAGAAACACCAGATTTTGCTGAGAAGCACATCTCCCTATTAAAAAAAAGAAGCTGAAGTTTTATTAAACAAAAGCCTTCAGAAGAGTCAGTTGCTCCATAACAGTTGTGTGCAAGAAAAAAAAAAGTTCATGTCCATTTTCGTTAATGACCTCATGAGTTTTGCTAGTTAAAACTGAAAGCAAAGAAATCAGGACTGATGCTTAACTGGCAAGAAGCCAGTATGCTGAAATTAATAACATATGTTGAAGAACCCATTTGTAACAATTTTTCCATTAAAAAAAAAGTGGCAGCTTAAAACCACTGACAGGACTGTCTTTTCTTTTTTCCTTTCTTTCTCTTCTCCCCTTCCTCCGACCCCCTCTTACTACATGGGACACTTTGGCATATGTCCAACTGTGCGGTATCAAACTTGTCTCAAAATTCAAATTAATGCTTTATGCAATTTTAAGTGATCCTCTTGCAGCTGCTGCTCAGGGGAATATTGTAGTGAGCTTGTTTGCTCCAGTGAGTTGGTGGCAAAACCACAGATGCAGCAGCTTCCCCCTGGCAAATAAGACATGTGGCATAGGCTACATTCAGCCCATCCTCAGCACTTACCTTACCCAGGGACAATGTGTGGGGCATTGCCCCAACTTATTGCCATCTAAATACAAATCCAGCTCCAAAGCACTTGTTTTACGAGTTTTTGATTTGATGGTAACACAAATTCGTCTGCCACATGCTAGTGAAACTTATTAATCAATACCTGAATTTTGTGTGGACGAATGAGGACCTGCTGTCCATTTTTGCCTGTGTCATTGGCCTTTGAGATATGCCACTATATTTTTTTTTTTCTCAGCTATTGTCTTGTTTTTCCCTCTGGAGAATGTAGTTTATATTYTTTGGGGCAAGCAGTATCTCCTGCTACTTTTCCTATCAGATTCCTTACCAGTTTGAWTCTCCAGGTGCATCAGGGCTTCTGGGCACTGCTGAGATTCTCACAACAGAAGAGTTAAATGCCTACAGTGGCGGACAGAAAGCATTAATTAGTGTTGGTTCTTAGAGCTGACAGGAGAACAGTATAGTATTTTGAGAAACTGCTGTTTGGGATGCAGTGCATGTCCTGGGCTTTCAGAATGGCTGGTAGGTGGGAGAGGTTCTTTAAGGATACTCTGGTAGCCATCAGCCAGGCAGAAGCAAAGACGGAGAGGAGAATTCCCAGCTGTGCGTGTGCAGCAGGACACCTTGGGAGAGACACCGCCTGGAGGTAACTAAATTATGAACAGGAAAGTGAATAAGTGAACTTGAGAAGTAGTGAGAGAAGGGAATGAATGAAGTCATGGGTATCCAACAGGTTTCAGGTGTTGAATGACACTGAAGATGGTTCGGGAAGTGAAGCGGCACTACTCAACTAGTGGAGACACCAAACAGGTAAAATGAGAAAGAAAAGCGTTAAAGTTGTTTGATGCTACAAATGCAATGGAAGCTTTCCAGACAATTGGTGCTAACAGTGAGCTGGGAAAACAAGAAAAACATATTTGTAATAAAAGGCTGAATTCCCCTTTGTGTAATATCACTGAATTCAGTGGAATTCTACAGGGTAATTCCATACTGAATTTGGTCCAGAAAATCAAAATACAGTTAAGTGCAGATAACATGCTGTGCCCTGACTTGGAAAGAAATACAAGGATTGTGGATAGGAAAATCTTCAGTCATCAGTTCATTGTATGACTTCAGTAGAAAAGGAAAACAGGTGGAGCAGAGTGGGGGGAGAAAACTGAGTGTATGAGTGAGGAGAGAAATCCAAATTAGTTCCAGTGCTCCGAGACTGCACGAGGTGCTAGCCCCATTGCCTCTGCAATACTAAAGACTTTTAGTCTCCTCACAGAAAGTATACCATTGCTCTGGAGATGAGAGAGTTTGCAAAACATTTGAGAAACTATAGCTGCTTTCCACCAGAGAAGCAAAAACAAGATAACAAAATGCACTATTTTTAAAACTGATGACCTGCTCAGGCTTGGTTTAGACCAAGCTATGCTATTTCTGAGAGAAAGGAATAGGCATAGCAGGTGTTTAAAAATGTACTAAACATCAAAAAGAGTGGAAACTTTTAAAAATGACTGCACTATGAGAAGGTGTCTAGATCGCAGGCTAATCACAGCAATGGCTAATCCAGCCATCTGATATTATTTATTATTTGCATTGCACCCTGGCCAAGGTGCCAATCAGTTAAAGGAATGCCGGCATGCTGAGTGCTGCATGCAGAATTACACAACGCTCCTTGTCCRTGTCTGCTATAGGCTAATTGAATGCTACATTTTAACAGAAGTGGTCCAAAGTAAAGGCAACACAGTGGATGACAGCACAGAAAAAAAWTAAGCTTCTACAAATATTTGCCATGCAAGATGGAGGCTGGATTGAGGACACTTAGGAAAGGTGACCCCTAATATTGCAACCCTGTTCTGGGTTTCTTGATATGATATTGAATTTACACAGTCACATGCTAGTGTGTCTAACATACATGGACACCTTCCCTTTGCTATGATTTTCTACRCATCTTCAGTTTTAAACCATATACGTAATAATTTTGAACCTCCTCTTTATTGCCATTTCGTGATTTTTGTTACTGAGTATCTGCTAGTCTGTATTAATCAAGTGTCTGATTTCTGRAGTCATTTTTTGTATCTTTCAGCAGCATGTTAAAAAAATGTATTTCTATGCACATATACCTTATCATATATGACTTATGTGAAGCTCAATGAAAAATGGGCTTCTAAACCTCGCCATCAAAAAGAAGGCTGAAGAAAAGGAAGTTGCTRTTTTGTGTCAAACTGAAACAGAATTTTAGGGGAGAAATGACAAACATGGAAATGAAATAAATACTCCTTTTTTCCCAAAGACTTCACAAGGCCAGAGAGAAACATCTCGTCTCCAGAAGGTAATCCCATCATTTTATCCAGCATAACTTTCATTCATTCTGAGCAGAACAAAATTTTAAGGAAATTCAGTGATTTTTAATTAAAAAAATCCTATCTTTTTAGGCAAAACTATTGACTGAATTCAAACTAGATTTGCAAATAAGGTCAGCCTTCCAAAATACCATTTTTTCTGACGATCTTTAGTTAATGGTTTTTATTCTGAATTTGAATTGCAACTTTTTAAGATAAATATGATTGAAATACTGATCTCACTAGAGTCAATAGTCGAAGTCCCATCGACTGCAGTGCAGTCAGAATGTTGTGCATGGGGCGAATTACTCATGAGAGCTTTGGTCAGTCATTGTCTGTTCTCGTCTCCTTCAGCTGGGCATGGAAAATGCAGGCGCAGCACTTGATTCCCAGTACTTGACTTCTAATGTTTTATTAATCCAACCTTTAAAAGAAACTCTTTAGAACAGCCTTTTCATTTTCAAGGTAGTTAGTCGGATGGAAATGAAACTGAGACTCCATTATTCTGCTTTTTACTTCAGCAAATTTTAACCCCTCTTTTTTTTTCCTTTACTTGAAAAACCCATAACGTTAACCTATATTCACAGATTTGCAAATCTTTCTTTTATATTACCATTAAAACAGTTTTTCTTAGACTTCTGCACATTACATAAAACTGTTTTTATAACAGTAATTTATTAGGTCAAGTTGGAGAGCTTTTACTGCTTTTTATATAAAAAGGCTGGGCTGATTTTGGATTTCTTTAATGTGGCTCTTTAGAAGTAGCAGTTCTGACATTCAAACTTACTTGGAATGTATGCCCAGTAGCTTGGTAATGTGTAAAATATGCCAAAGAAGCATCATTACCCTCAGAAGAAGGGCACTGTACACTCCTACATCCTTGCACTCTGCGTAGCCCAAGGAGCAAAAGCGCCACGTGACCATCTGCTGAAAAGGAGTTTGATGCACCCAGAGGCAATATGTGTGGCCTTTTGTGCTATGAAAGACCCACAGGCCGTGTGGCTGAGATGCAAAAATTTAATTAGCTGTCAGAGATGTAGCTAGAGGGAGACAAGCTCAGTTTGTGACCTTCCCAGAGCAGTCCCCTATACGTGTCCTTCCCCCCACCACCTGTGGGTTGTCCTGAAAGAGACACCACTATGTCTGCCTCTCTGTTCTGAAGGAGGTAAATCTCGCTACGCCTGTAAGAAATTATGCACCACTCATGTTGGGAAAGTAATTGGGGCCTAATTAGTCACAGGTAAGCACCCTACGCAATGATCCAGTCTTCCTTTTTTACACACGTGATTTTAAGCACCATCCTCTCTTTGACTCAAATAATTTAGCCTGGGTTTTAAACTTGTCTATAATGGTTTTGTAAGCCTGGAATGAGGATACATTTCTAAATCTTGTTTTATTATCGTTATTACTATTAATTTAAGAAAAGCAACAATGCAATGTGAAGTTTCTTCCATGGCCAAGCAGGAAGGGAAAAGTTGAGGTACATAAACCTAATCACACAGCTGACTTTCCCTCTTCTGAAATTTCTGCAGCTTTCCAGTCTTTTCCTTTGTCCTGTTTCAGTTGTTTGTGGAGTTGTCCTTTAAAGCTGGATCCAAGAGATGATACCACTTAGAAATGCCGTTAAATTAAACTTTTAGAATTGTATCTGTTTACTGAGCAGAATTTGTCTCTAGTCATTCCTTACTCTTACATTTTTGGGAGCTTGTTTGACCTGGATATCAAAGACACATGAACCATCACTTCTTATGATGGAAAACTATTTCAGAGCTARAATTATGCATGTCTGTTTTTATTCTGAATATTCAAGGAGCTGGAAAAGTGCAAACATGTAGCCATTTTTTCAGCTTTTGATATGTTGTGTTGAATGATTTAATGAGTTGTTGTGGGTTATTTTAACAAGGGCTGAATTCTGGCTTGCACTTCTTTGTGGTCAATGTTGTAAATATGGAGCTATGCTCTCCAGAAGTGAAAATCAGCACTGTATAGTATGCATGATCCAACATTAGGCTTAAGTCATTTTAACTTTCGCTGAACTCTGCTAACTAGCCATTTTAGGGTAAAACAGCTATAAATAATACAATTTGCAAGATGTAAATCAAAGTTGCAAATACTCACTTTAACCATTCAGCCTAACAAGGAATCAACACTGCATACTGTAGCTGAGATGAATTTCTGAATTAATAGGAATGCTTCTACAGTTCAGCCCTAGAGATCAAGTTGCCTGGAAGGAACAGTAAAGAAAAGTGAAAGATTGAGATAAAATATCAAGTATATTCATTCTCTTTGGCTTTTGAAATTGCTGAAAATATGAAAAGTGATAATGAACTTTATAAGCACTTCCTGCTGTATTTCACAGACTGTATTTCATTTTTGTGCTATAGTAAGTCTTTTCAGTACCAAATACTTGATTGCCTTTCACTGGTGATTTATTTGTTTTTAACATGAAATTCAGGACTTGACTAATATACCTCACCACATTTCTTTAAAAAGTGAGCTATCCTCTAAAGAAGCACAACAAAAATTAATGCAGAAATTATGAGTTTTACATTTGTCACCTTTTAAAAGCTAAGGCATGAGGTGAGATTTCTTTAATAGATTGAAATTAAATAAATATTGAATAAAAATATTGCTAATAAAGTGGAAAATGCACACACCACACACTGAAAATGGAGGCTAGATTTTTTTAGGTCAAGTCCTTCTATTAAATAGCATTTTGCATCCTCTGAATTCCTACTGAACTGACACGGTGAAAACCTGAGCTGTGTGAAGGAGGATGTTATAACGATGTCACTTTAGTATTTGAAACGCTAACTGCTGTTTCTGCTGAAAATGACCTCTACGATCATGGCATGTAGCACCAATTTGATTTGCTTCAGTCCCTTACAATTTACATTAATAAGCRCTGTAGCTTTGCTCATACTTTGTTCAAGCAACTAGGCAAAGGTGACCATGTCTCTCACAGCAGTAACTGCCCTACACAAGGAGAGCCTCCTACTGCCTTCACAGTAATGGTCTGTCCATAACCCTGATGATGGGACAGCTTCCTCTTATGCATGTAGGATTCAGATTTGTTCTTAAATCCTAGAGCAGAAAAGGAAGAGAAAGAGAATTACACTTTTGTTACAGCCAGTASCATTTGGCAGCTCCATAGTACATGGAGTTTTATGTGAAAAAAATAGTGTTGAGAACTGTGAGCAAAAGGCTAGCTTCTGAACTCAAACTATGCAAAAAAACAAACGCGAGGGATTTTCTCGTTTGCACTTTTGATGCTTTGCAAAGACTTGTGGCACCTTTTCAACAAAGCACTTTGGCATGTGGTCAGTTATAAGAGGGCTAGTCCCTCTCTACTCTGCAAAGCATTAGAGCACAGGCTTAACTTTAACCGTGTTAAATAGCTCCGCTTAAGTCAAATGAATGTAAAATGATTTAGAGCAAGACTTAAAATTAAGTCTGTTTCATAGACTGATAGCATTTAAGATCAAGAAGCGTGATAATAACCATGTACTTTGACCTCCTTCATAACATAGGCCCCAAAATTTTTTTCAAGTGTTCCCAATATCAAATCCACTACTGCACCTGAACTGTAACTGGACTTTCAGAAAGACAGCCCATTTTGATTTAAAGACTTCACAAGAGGGAGAATCTATTGTATTTCTAAATAAATTTGCTTTGGCAGTTAAGAACCTTCGCTGAAAAGAGACATATATTTTAATTATAATTCAAATTTTCTGAGATTCAGCTTCCACCTCTAATGCCTTGTTCAGCTAAATTAAAAAACTCATCCTCTCCCATTATTTTTCTTTCTACAGAAGAATTCCCAAGCCATGATTGTATCACTTCTTAATCTGCATTTTCCAGTGACTAGATTAATATGCTTTCATGTCTCACTTCTACTACGGTTGTTGTGTTTGTAGCTCTTTTCTGAACATTTTCCAAGCTGCCAACAACTTGCTTGAAAAATGAACATCTGAAGGGGACAGAGTTGTCAATAACTGATGGTAATAAAACTCCTCTGTTATGAGGAGTTATGTCTCCTGCTATGTCTCCTCCTCCGCAGACCTAACAGTCTGCAGTTCAGATCCAAGACAACATTTACCTGTTTAGTATTTATATTGCACTGGGAGCTCTTGTTCAGTTGTTTGCACAGCATAAGCACTAAATCCCTTTCTGAGTCACTTTGGGACTATAGATAGTCAACCATTCTGTAGAAGTAATCCACATTTTTCATTTTTAAAGGTTTGGTGTAGCACTTAACAGTGATATAGGTGAGAGCAATTTACTAAGCAACCCAGCTTTCTGTGTAATAGTGATATGTCTTTATAATTACTCATAGCTACCAATTTTGGTGCCAAGGATTTTGCATCTTTGTCTACATTTTTTTAAAGAATTGAATACTACTGAGTAATGAACCCTTCTGAACTAGGCTAGAAGTGTGTCAATTTGATCACTGTTTCCTTCAGCTGCTCCTTTGAGATATGTTACCTACCAGGGGAGGAAGCAACAATAACGTAGGCTCTGCTGATTTTTCACAGACACAAAATAGATTTGTTCTCTGTGTAAAAGAATGAGCAAGCCAAATGCACAGCAAAAAGCAAAACAGATTAGAAAAACTAYTTCTTATTAATTAATTGTGTTGATGGCAAATTTTTCATCCTGACATTGGTAATCTCCATGAACTGCTTTAATAGTAACTATTCCCTTTGGCTTTCATTTTATATGATTTTACATGAGAAAATGACCTGTATGATTGTGCATGAGTTTTTCAGGTGTAGTGCTCTACTTAACAATATGGATAACAGCTCTTGCAAAAGTCATGAAGATTTGAGAATCAATTGATTTCAGTGAAGATCTCTGAAAAGAGACAACATAACAGTAAGAAATTAATTTTAGCATTAGAAATACCCATTTCACAAGTGGTTGGGTTTCAATTGCCTTATTTCAATGTATTTATTACCTAAGCAGCAGCTTTCCTCTTTCATTTTCTTTTCAAATTAGACTTATCAGCATGAGAAATGAAACRRACTTCTACATCATATGTAAAAAAAMCAGGCTCGGGCTGACCTCTATTCAAACCTTCTACAACTTATGTAACTTTTCATTATCTGCTGAGTGTCATGGGTTTCGATATAGGAACAGTAAAGGTTATTTCTGCGTGAATTATTAAGCAGAGTACCTTCAAAATACAACACTAACCAAGTTTTATAGTCACCTATGTCAGTTGCCTCTTGCATAAGTTACTTTACCTCCTTACGCTACAGTTTTCAATTTATAAAACAAGAATAACAATCTTACCTTCTTTTATAAATAGTTTGAGCTGGAAAGTGTTCTGTGAGAACTAGAGTTATTGTGCAGACCCACCATAGCTCTGGTCCTTACAGAAGGTGTGCTTTCYCGGGGGGAATGACACCTATGGGGAGACTAGGGAGAAGTCAACAGGTCACTTGTTTCTCTCTGTTGRCCCATGTGCCCAGTGTGTACAGCTTTTTGAGGTTACCACATATGTATGTTGGCCACGTAGAGGAAAATTGGTCTAGGAGACTGGCAGACTTGCCTGTAATCTAAAAGAAGAATTAAACCAGAGAAATAGCCATTTATTTCCCTTCCCATTATGCCTAAACGTGCAAGCAAAGATTACGGCCTGACACACTTGGCTTAGTTCTTGTACAAAAAGACTTTCCATAGCTAAGCAGCTCTGTTTTCAGATATTGAGAGGGAAAGCAGTGGTGTGAAGCAGATGGACACTGGAAACTCACCCAATGTCCAGAGACCTTTTATTGCTGGAGGAGTAGTAGGACAGAAAGCAATAAAGATCAAAATTCTCAACTCTTACACAAACTATGACTTACCAAGCAATAGTTTCATCATAATCACATAAACCAAAACTCCCTCCCTGCTTCCTGCTGTTCCTACAATCTCCAGGGCTTTGGTGTGCTTCAAGTTTTTTTTTTTTTTTTTTTTTTTTTTTTAAGAAACATATAATGTGTTTTATTTCTTTTTTAATAAAACTATCAAAGGAATACTTATCAATGACTGAGGAGAGAGAGCTGTGGTGCAGTCTATTTTTTAACTGGAACATGCACCATGCTGTGACACACTCATCCAGGAGCAAGAGAAGATTGATGGCTAGACATGTGGAGAGAACTGCCACTGATTGAAATCAGACAACTGCAAGCTGTGAGGGAGATCCAGGGGAAACCATTTTAACCACAGTAGTCCAGTCTTAGCACACTTGGACAGGATCTTTCCTCTGTCTGAAGTCTGCACGGCGGGACATAAAAAAAACTAGGCAGTACAGTGAGGCCAAAGGCAAAATGTGAAACTATGACAACTTCAAAGATATATGTGCACGTCTCTATCTATCTCACCTCTGTAAATTATTTCCTTCACTAACAGATAATAGATCAGAAATTTAATTCCTCAAGTACCAGTCATCTTCTTACACCCTTCAGATTCTTTAGCAAAGACCAAAA